>NC_140520.1:1920000-2050000 GCF_964339955.1 Pipistrellus hanaki | reverse complement strand
CAGGCAGCAGAAATCCTGTGAGGGCCACACCTAATGCGGTCCCCAGGGTTTGCGGGTCCAGGCGGGATCAACGACTTCGACTTCGAGGGCCAAGGTTGATTCTGGCTCCTGGTCCCACCCTCCTTCGCTGTGGCTAAGCCTCAGGGCCCTAAGGCGGCTGCCCCAGCTCCAGCCCTCGCTTCTGTGTTTCAGGCAGGAAAACGAAGGGGGGGTGGAGGGCAAGAAGACACCGCGGGGGAAGTTACCCCCTTGGAAGTGCCGGGATGTGACTTCCACGGACATCTCACCGTGTGGCTCAGTATTCAGCCTCACGCATGTCGCCCCGCGTGAGAACACGGCAGTGGCAGAGCCAGCAGCGCCCCGGCTTCCACGGACCTCACATCCTGGTAAACTGTAACCAAGCCAAACAAAGGCGCACGGAGAGCAAACGGGCCAGCGGAGGAAGGTGAACCAGAGAGGACAGGGAGGCTGAGCAAACAGGGGGGAGGTAGAGTGTGTGAGCAGAGGATGTGCGTTCTGTCAGAACTTCTCCTCCCCTTCTCTCCAGTCGGTCTCTTTTGAAAAACACTGACGGCCTGAGATGTGGGCTGTGATGTGAGTGAGTCGCACACTTTACTCTCCGGCCTTGCTCCAACCAGGTTAGCGACCAGGCCTCGGTGGCTTCTCCCTGCCCCCGGGCGGCCCGGGTCAGCCTCGCAGATAACACGGGCCACGTCAGAGGCGAGCTGGTTTGCCATGTCCTCTCCCCGTTTCACAAAACCTAACCTTCCGCTTCCAGCGCCCCTCCCGGCCCCTGCCCTGCCCGGCAGCCGCATGGGCACTCGGTGACGCCGTGCAGTCCGCCTCCCGGCCTCCGGAGCTCCCGCCTCCCTCCCTCCTCGGGGTGTTTGTGTTGGCGCGGAGCAGGCGCCGTGGAAATTCCAAGACTTCCACAGAAAAAAAAAGGAGAAACGCTGGCTTGTGATTTGCCTCATTTTAGCTAAAACGAGACCGAAGGAGAATATCCTGTTTTGGAAGACTTTGTGCCAGAACAAATAAGGCAGCTTACCGAGCGGCGAAAGTGCTCGAGAGGGAAATTATAACTCAGATCGCTTGGTCTTAGGGAAATGGAAGATATTTCATGGAAAAGCACGGGCAGGCAGGTGCTCTGACCGCTGTGCACACCAGCCAGGGCTGGAACGGGAGTCCCTCTGACGGAGTCCGGCCTCTTGTCGCGGACACGCAGTGGCCTTCCCGCTCCTCGCCGCTGACACGGGGCCCCCCGCCCGGCTCGCACACGTCCAGATAAAGCGATTGCTGAGCAGTCCCTCCCCGTGTCGGCGGGAGAAGGGAGTGCGGGACCGTGTGAGGACAAGGACCTGGAAATGATCCTCGAAGGGGTTTGGAAAGAGAAAGTTGGGTTTTGTGGAATGGGGGGACCTGCAAAGCGAGGGAAGCGGTGAGGATACACGGGTGCGAGGTGGCACCTGATTTGCTGTAGGACAGGAGAGTCGCCTCTGAAATCTTTCAAACAGTAGCCCTGGCCTGGTGGCTCGGTTGGTTAGAGCCGTGGTCGGCAAACCACGGCTCATGAGCCACATGCGGCTCTTTGGCCCCTTGAGTGTGGCTCTTCCACAAAATACCACGGCCTGGGCGAGTCTATGTTGAAGGAGTGGCGTTAGGAGAAGTTTACGTGTAAAAAAATGTGGCTCTCCAAAAGAAATTTCCATCGTTGTGCTGTTGCTATTTGGCTCTGTGGACTGAGGAGTTTGCCGACCGCTGGGTTAGAGCATCATCCCGATTCACCCAGGTTGTGGGTTCAGCCCCTGGTCAGAGCACATACAAGAGTCAACCAGTGAAGGCATCAGCAAACAGGACAAATCGATGTTTCTCTCTCTCTTCCCCCCTTCCCTCCCTCTCTCTCTCTCTCTCATCAATAACAATAGTAATGAAGTGTTACAAAAGGTAATACCTCGGAGCCACACGCACCCTTTCTCCGTGGCACAGTGTCTGCTCTCCTCGCCGTTCCCACGCCCTCCGGGGAGACAGCCCCGCCACCCGCACAAACAGCGGAGAGGACGCGGTGTTCCCGCTGTGGCCGAGGTGGGGAGGGCAGCGAGTCCGAGCTCCACAGCTCTTCCTTTTTTTTAATGCCCTCGGGCAAGACACTTCCCTCCCGAGGGCCTGCTTTCCCTGCGGGTACACTGGGGCCAAAAGATACCCTTCCACTAGGCTTGTCTCAAGGTCACGTGCGATCAGGCGAGGAGCGTTCACAGCTCGTTCCGTGGCGAACGGACGATACCCAGCAATGCCGGGGCGTCGGAGAGAAGGGGGCCTGTCCCAGCTCTGACCGTGACCTTGCTCTGTGGCCTCTGGTGCAAACGGACGGCCTGCCACCCAGAACGCCCGCCGCTCCGGCCGCCGGTGCGAAGTAGACTTCCGACAGTGTGAGCCACGGAGAGAGAAGGAGCTGGGGGACGGGGGGACCGTGTGTTTGCCCTGTTTTCTATGTTTCTGGTGGGTGTGTGCGCGTGTGCATGTGTGTGCGGTGATTATCGGAACACAGAATCCTCTGGACTCCGAAATGGAAGGTCCTGGGCATCAGGGAGGGACTCTGATCGCTGTTCTGGAACGGGGGCTCCCCAAGTGTGCTCCCTCCTTCCCCGTCCCCCACCCCCCGGATCTCCTGGGTCAGCAGCTTTGGGGCTGGAGCCCAGCAGTCCGTGCGCGTCTGAGGCTGCTGCTGCTGTCAGCTGACTCTGCCAATCCCCTGCCCGCAGTGCCCTTCCTCCTCGCTGCCCAGTGAGGGCCCTGCCTCTCAGCACACGACCTGCCTCTGAGCACACGACCTGCCTCTGAGCACACGACCTGCCTCTGAGCACACAGCCCGCCTCTGAGCGCACAGCCCGCCTCTGAGCACACAGCCCGCCTCTCAGCACACAGCCCGCCTCTCAGCACACAGCCCGCCTCTGAGCACACAGCCTGCCTCTGAGCACACAGCCTGCCTCTGAGCACACAGCCTGCCTCCGAGCGCACAGCCGCCACATGCGTGGGGAGGATTAGATCACGGGCCAAAGGTCCGAGGTGAAAGGAAACGTTTTTATGTTCTGGTCCAGAAAAAATTGGAGAAAAGGATAATCAGAAGCATAACGGAAATGCCCACCGTGGTTGTTTTCCTCCGCGTTTGTCAGCTCAGGGACCTCTGAGGGGACAGGGTCGGCCCCGTCTGGCCCACACGGTGGCAGAGGAGCCGTTGGGCTCCTGAGCACACAGCTGCTTCAGAGAGCGCGGTCACAGCCCAGGCCTCGGGCCTGACATGAGCTCGCTGCCTCCCCGGTGGACTCCACACTATTAATTTCTGCAGAGAGAGCAGAGGAGAGGGAGAGGGAGAGAAACACGGATGGGTTGCTCCGCTCATTCAGGCATGCATTGGTTGATTCTTATATGTGCCCTGACGAGGGATCGAACCCACAACCTTGGTGTAGTGAGGTGACGTGACGCTCTGACCAGCTGAGCTACCCGGACATGGCAATGGAGGGGGCCTGAGAGCATTTTCCTTCTAAAATTTGAATCTGGCCCGTCCCTTCCCTCGGGGCCCCCGCCAGCAGCCTGCTGCCGACTGGCCCTTCGTCCAGGAGGAGACTGGCCGCAAAGTCCCCGAGTTCCATGGGGGGGCGGCGGGTCAGACACCAGCCGGAGGGGGTCAGAGCCTCAGGCAGAGCTCAGCGTGTTTCCAACCTCGCACCCAACTCAAGCCCCTGCGTCCCAGGAGCCGCCTCCCCCTCCCTGAGCAGCCGGCCTGCTCCCGAGGGAGGGAGCTCCCTGCAGCCACGGGGCGCGCTCCTGGGAAAAGGATGCTCTGGTGGAGCCCCAAGTTCACGGCCCCGGGAGAGAGAATGCCTGGAATGGCCCTATCGGCTTCTCTGGGGACCGGAGCCTCCGCTGATAAGAGAGGAATGGCAGTGGCCCTGGGGCGGCGGGTGACGGTGACAGAGGACACGGCGTGTGCGGAGTGACGGGCAGACAGAGCGCACCGCCCCGGCCGTCCAGCCCGCCTTTCCCTTTAAGGACGCTCAGAGGGAAGCGCTCACACGTGTGCTGGGTGGAAGCAGGGGATCAGGTGTGCACACGGCAACATGTGTGAATCCTCGGCACACGGTCCCGGGGAGAGAAACGTGGAGACTGAACAGTGACAGGGACGCGATTCCGCAGGAGCAGCAGGCGCCGGCCGGGCGTGGCCTCTCCTTGTCCTCTGGGGCGAGGGGTCAGGCAGGCTCCTTCGTGATCGATGTCGGTGAGACACACACAGAGAACTCGGTGCACTTTGAAAAAGCGCATGCGAACAAAGATGCACATTGCACACGTTAGCGTGGCTGCCGAGGGGGAAGGAGGAGCGGGAATAACATGGGAAGGAATGAAAAGCCGGAGAGGAGCCTGGCTTTGGCCAGTGGTCACAACGTGACAGCCGAGGTGTCCCTGACCCAGTCCTCGGCGTCCGACGCCGGAGGGAAGAGAGAGGGGAGAAAAGGCAGACGTGGTCTGTGTTTAGAATCACTGTCACCTCCCTCCCCACACCCTTCGTCCCTTCCCGTCAGCCCCTCACCGAAGGGGGTCTCCCTGGACCCTTTTATCCGTCCACGAGAACGATTCTGCCATCGGAGGGACCGAGAGGGAGGGCGGGTCTCTCTGGCATTCGAATCCCATTGTCTGTTCTCTCCAGCTCTATTTTGTATTTCCAGAGGGAAAGAGGTGCTTCAAATGAAAGGCTCTCCCCTCTATCGGGGGGACTTAGGCTGAAACACGTGGGGGACCATCTGGGAGCACCGAGATCATGAATATTCAAGACCCTCGGAGACCTGGGCCTGCGGGTGGGACCCTTTACCGAGACCTCACGGAATCACAGAGACTCGCGGGCGGCCGTGTCTTCACGTGGCAGCGCCCTGTGATGGCGTGCGTGGGGAGAGGGGGAATGAGGGAGAGCAGAGAGGCTTGCATGGGGGGATGTGGGGGTGACAGATGAAAGACGGGCCAAGGTCAGATACAGCTCCCTGGGCGCATCCACCAGGGGTCGCCCAGCAAAGCCTCTCCAGGGTGCCCTCGGGGCCCAGCCCCCCTCCCCGCCCCCCGGGGTGCGGGGACGGGAGCAGCTCCCTTTGTGCGGGAACAAAGGGCAGGTGCCTGTAGGTGGCTGCGGAGGAGGCGCTGACGCTCCTGCTGCTGCTCCTGCTGCTGCGGGCTGTGTTTAACTCGTCGCCTTGTCATCGCTCCTTTGTTTCCTCCTGTTCCCTGAACGTCTTCACCCCAAGACGCCTTTGTTCCCGAGGTGTGAGGGGTCACGAGCTTTCAGGGCGGATGTCACGTCTGTCATTCTGTCAGGAGCGTCTTCTCGGCACCGCCCCTGCCAGCCCCTCGGGGAGCCCCACCGGTGCCCAGTACGCCCTTCTGGCTCCACGCTCAGCCTCTGCCTGTCTCCAGGTCATGGGGGGCCTGAGGGGCACCGCATCCGGCCTGCCCTTGAGCTTTCCTTCCAAACTGCCCTCCAAAAACTCTACACTAAGATCGTTAACTGATAGGAATGTTAACATCCCTTTTCCCTCTCCCTCCCTCCCCATCCCTACCCCTCCCTCCTTCTCCCTTCCACTCCCTCCCTCCCTCCTCTCCCTCCCTCTGTCTCTGTCTCTGTCTCTGTCTCTGTCTCTGTCTCTATCTATATCTCTGTCTCTGTCTCTGTCTCTGTCTTTATCTCTGTCTCTGTCTCTATTCTATCTCTGTCCCTGTCTCTCCTTGGGTTAGGAGCACTTCTGACAGTATTTGACCAGCATGCTCTCCTCTATAAGACCCAGACGTGCTTTGTCAGTCACTCAGAAAATGATTTCAGGACTGCGTTACTTCTGCGCTCAGCAGTTGGGTTAATTTTAGTCGGTTGTGGGAGTTCGGCTTCCATTATGATGTCCAAATGAGATGAGCCTCCGCCGCACCGATCGCTGGGGTCACGTGTCACCGAGCGCTCGGAGGAGCTCAGCTCAGAGCTGGGACGGGGGCCGCCTGGGGCTGCGCTCGCTCTGCCCGGCCAGGAGCCAGGACCGGGACGAAGGCACACGGGGTGGCTGCAGGGGTGTGTGTGTGTGTGTGTGTGTGTGTGTGTGTGTTTCTGTCCTCTTGGTCTAAGGAAATGCTGCTGCGAAGAAGACAACGCCTGGGCGAGGGGGTCCGGTGGAGGGGGCTGTGGGTGCCTCCTGGTGCCAGGCATGCGCTCTGGCGCCCTGGGTTAGACACGGCCGTGTCCGCGTCCTCACCTGTCCCCTGTGCCCGCGGATGCAGTCCGTTCCCACGCCTTTCCCCCCGGAGGGGAGTGTCCAAGTCCCCGCCATGGAGACCGTGGCCCTGAGCTTCAGAGGGGTCATCGGTTAGAGCATTGCAGGGACTCGGTCAGCCCGGGTCTTCCCACCGAGTGTTAAAATAAACATCCAGACGCGGGGACCACACGGCGGGCAGCCTCTGGAAGGAGCGGAAATGGCCCCTTAGCCTGAAGGAGGCGCGGAGGGCCGAGGAAGTCATTGGGAGGCCTGGCTTTCCTGGCCCTCAGCGCCCGCCCCAGAGATGCCTCGGGGAGAGGGGCCTCTGGGAGAGAGGCCTCGGGGAGAGGAGCCTCGGGGAGAGGAGCCTCCGGGAGAGGGGTCTCCGGGGGAGGGGCCTGGGGAGAGGGGCCTCGGGGAGAGGGGCCTCGGGGAGCGGGGCCTCGGGGAGAGGGGCTTCGGGGAGAGGAGTTTCGGGGAGAGAGAGGGGCCTCAGGGAGCGGAGCCTGGGCCCTCCTGGCCGGGAGGCAGCCGGTCCCCGGTCCTCGCCTGCCCCTGGTGCCATGGCGCGGGCTTCCAGAGCAGACGTGCGGGGCTTTCCTCTCCTCACTCCGCACAGAATGAGACCCGATGCTGCACCAGAGGGATGGCCTTAGCGGGGGAGCCAGTGGGACCCCCTTTGCCCCCTCCCCCCCCGCCCCCACACACACACCAGGCTTCCTTCCTCTCCGGTTCTGAGACAGGGAAGGGCCGCATGTGCACGGAGACGGGTCTCGGGGCCTCTGTCAGCGCTGCCACGGGCGGGGCCTGGCAGGAGGTGAGGAGCCGCTGCAGGCCGCCCCTCCGGCCTGTTCCAGAGCCGCTGGCTGGCAGGCCCAGCTCCCTGCCCCTGCTGCCAGCTTTCTCCGCTTCCCTTTTCCATCGCTGACACCTCAGAGGGAAAACCAGACTCTGTGGTTCCGGGCACCTTCCTTTGGCCCCATCTCTGGCCGAGGAGGGGAAGCTGGTCACCCCGCAGGCAGCAGCGTTGAGGAGGAGGAGGAGGAGGAGGAGGAGGAGGAGGAGGAGGAGGAGGAGGAGCAGCTTGGGGTGGGAGAAGCTGAGGAGGAGGAGCAGCTCGGGGTGGGAGAAGCTGAGGGTCTCTTCTTTAAAATCAGTCTTACGGCCATTCTGTCTCAGTGTCTGTCCACTTTCACCAGAAAACAAATGAGCACAGAAACCCTCAAGGAGGAAAGCCATGCAGCCACGCCTGTGTGTCCCTGCCCACCCGCTGAGTGTGTGGTGAGGGGGGGAGCGGCCGAAGGGTGTGCTGTGACCCACGAGGGCTGGACCCCGACACGCCTGCCGGCCGCAGGGCTGTGTTCACAGCTGTCTCTGTGGCCGGTGAACCCTCAGCAGAAGCGCAGGTTCACAATGAGTGCAGTGGCATTGAACCTGGCATCTCAGCAGCCGGCCACTGATCGCACTCTCCTTTAACCCCCCGGCCGGGGGCCATCCTGGCTCCCAGAGACTGTGCTGAGGCCCCTCCCCTGCTGGCCAGCCCAAACCACGTCTGCAAATCACCGCCAGACTGAGGTCCAGCCCCTCCACCCTCAGGCTAGCGAGGCCCCGGGGCCACACCGAGAGTGGCTGAGAGATTTCCTGGACCAGCCCGGCTTCCTCTCCCTTGAAGGTCAACGCCCGGGCGCCGTGTAATTTATCTGGCCTCAGGGTGGGTGATGGATCGCGCCCGGTGAAGAGGGGGCTCAGGAATAGGAAGATGAATGGGCAGCGTCTCCCCAAGGAGGCATGCGAACACTTGTGTTCCGCTCGCGGGACGGGCCTGTCCCCGTCCTCTCCGTGCCGCCATCTCGGGCTCCGGAGGGGACAATGGCCGGCAGGGTCTGTGTGCACAAGGCATGAAGCACCTGCAGGGTCTGTGTGCACAAGGCATGAAGCTCCGTGTGGGGTCTGCGTGCACAAGGCATGAAGCTCCCTGTGGGGTCTGCGTGCACAAGGCATGAAGCACCTGCAGGGTCTGCGTGCACAAGGCATGAAGCTCCCTGTGGGGTCTGCGTGCACAAGACATGAAGCACCTGCAGGGTCTGCGTGCACAAGGCATGAAGCACCTGCAAGGTCTGCGTGCACAAGGCATGAAGCTCCCTGCGGGGTCTGCGTGCACAAGGCATGAAGCACCTGCAAGGTCTGCGTGCACAAGGCATGAAGCACCTGCAGGGTCTGCGTGCACAAGGCATGAAACACCTGCAGGGTCTGTGTGCACAAGGCATGAAGCTCCCTGCGGGGTCTGCGTGCACAAGGCATGAAGCACCTGCGGGGTCTGCGTGCACAGGCATGAAGCGCCCTGCGGGCAGCCCCACACCCTCGCTGCAGCCTGAACACACAGCCCCTTCGAAACGCCGCCAAGCGCTGAAGGCAGTCGCCTCGCACTGCCGGGGCCCTGGCCCAGGGCCGGAAGCCAGCTGGTCTACCTCTCCGCCACGGCGGGGGTGGGAGAGGGGAGAGGACGGACAGGTACAGGGAAGGGGAGTGAGGGGCTGGCCGGGAAAGAGTTCATAGAAAGAGAACCTGAGCTGAGGCGTGCAGGATGGGCAGCTCTTCTCCTGGGATTTGGAGGAAGGAGCAGCCTGAGAAAGCGCAGAGGGGAGGGGCCTCTGGGCATCGCAGGCTCAGGCGCCCTCAGGCCAGAAACACATCCCGACCCAGCACCAAACAAACAAGCAAACAAACGAGGGCAGACTAGAACATCAGTCTGGGGGAGAGCAGCATGAGAGCCAACCACGTATACAAACGATGGCACTGCTTCTCCCAGGCTGTGCCACTCATCATGCATGCCCACGCCGCCGGACATATCAGCGTGACCTCACTGCGTTCTTCGGAGTCCTCGGCTCCTTGTCCACCGCGTGTCCCACCCTTGGCCCCAGCATGGCGCCCAGAGTATGCGTACACGGCGCAGTAACTGTAAGAAGGAAGTTACGAAGATTTGGGGGGAATACAGCGTGTAAGCTTAGTATTAATCCCCACTGGTTGTCGGGAAAGGGAAAACTGCAAGACTGAGATGAGGCTGAGCGGCGGGGAGGAGGAGAAACAGCCATGCCATTTAATCTATTTCATTAAATGTATTGGGGTGACACTGGTTACTGTGATCGGATGACTTGGACTGCACGGGGGCGCCCCATTAGAAGGAAGCCTTGCCACGTTCTCATTTCACAACCGCTCATTAGCGGCATCGAGGCTCGGCCGGACTTCTGGGTACATAAATATTTACATGGCGGGCCTGTCGCCGACCGTTGTCTATTTGTCGGAGATAATAAAAAGCTGACTAATAGCATCCTTATCGGAGACAGAAACACTTCCTCATCCGGGAAGAGGAGGCCGCTCTGCGAAGTTTAACCAGCGAGGTGCCAGGGTTTCCCCAGGGGACCCGGATGTCATAACAACAAGCTCCCCAACACCGAGCCCCCAAACTGAAAATGCAAGGGTCAAGGCTTCTGAGTCTTAAAGCTAAGAACCCGTGGCCACACACACCTTCCAGGGCAGACATCGTGGTAAGCCACCTTTCCATCCCTTCCTTTGGGAGTAAAATCACTCATTGATACCTTGGCACAGTGTATGATAATTTTTTTCTGGATTCCTCACATAACTGTAGGTAGGTAGTGATAGCGTGTAAATTTATTGTAGAATCCTGAGGTTTTCCTACTTGTTGTAAGGTTTCAGCCTATTTCTTATTGTTCTTGAAGAACAGAAAGATGTAAGCATATGAATAACTTAAATATATGCAGCCAGCTTGCTTTGTGGAAATTTTGTACCAATTTACCCATCAGTATTGGTGACAGTGCCCATTCTGTTTTATTCTAATTAGCACTGGATTTAAAAAATATATATATATATATTTCCTGCTAATCTGAAAAAAAAATGTAGTTTCCTTTTTATTTTAATTTGCATTTATTTGAGTACTGGGGAGAGAGCTAACATTGATGGCTAGTTACATTTTTCTTATGTGAATGAGAAGTGTGGGCCTTTGCCTGTTTACCTCTCAAGGTCTTCCTGCTTTTATTACCATGGTGTGTGAGTTCTGAATATGTTAAGATTACAAACCTGTCTGTCACATTTCTTACAAACACCTCACTTTCTTGATTCTAAGTTGCCTCTGCTGGGAAGACACATCATTACTTTAATAACAGCTTTTAAGGGGGAAAAATACTGGAGTCATAAGATGTTGATTATAAGACATCTTAATTTCAGAGATGGTAAAATATTAAAATGCAGAGAATGTTAAAATGTAGTGTTGGCTCTGAATGGATACAGCATGAATGTGTTGTGGATTCTGAGACATGGATCCTCTCATCTGATGAATATTGCTATTGAATGGAGAGATCCGACCCCCATATCTAAGAGTGTAGCCAGTCTGATGAAATACGTGGATTTTAATGTAGGTCATTAAAATATTGAATCAGTCCTGGCTGTTTTTGCTCCGTGGTTAGAGTGTCAGCCTGAGGACTGAAGGGTCCCAGGTTCGATCCAGGTCAAGGGCATATGCCTGGATTACGTGCCCAATTCCAAGTAGGGGGCATGCAGGAGGCAGCCGATCAATGATTCTCTCTCATTATTGATGTTTCTCTCTCTCTCTCTCCCTTCTTTGCTGAAATCAATAAAAATATGTATTTTTAAATATCGAATCGGAGGCAGTGACCTGAACCTGGGTCACGAATGGCTCCAAGCCATTTAGTTGGTAAGCGCTGCCGACGATGGAGGAATTGATGGCAGGAGCCCTGCAGCGAATGCTAACGTCATGACATCTCCGTCTACATTGCCCCCGTGTGCCTGCAGGTACGGGTCTGTCTGTCGTCTCTCCAGCGGTGTGTGCTCTGTGGGCGTCTGAGCTGAGGATGACCGGTTAACGCTGAGTGCCGCCGAGCTCCTGTCATCTCATTACCGACAAGAGCAGGGAGCCCTGGGAACGGCGGTGGTTTGGGAATATGAGGATTTATTGATGGGGAGTGCCATATGGAAAAGTTGTGATAATGGCATGATCTAGACTGGGCTTCTCTGATTGGAGCCAAGGATGAATGTGGTGCTGTCACCATCCTTCCTTGAGATCCAGTGACCCAGGGCCATCTGGAAGTGCCCCTGTACCCACACACTGACCGCACCTACAGCTCTCGCGGATTAAAGGTACATGAATGTGGGAACATGTTGTGGAGAAGAGGTAGTCCAGGCAGAACCAATAGATGGACTTACTCATTCTTAAGACTGGTAACTTCTCCGTTTCTCCATTCATAAAGCGGGCATGTAGCCGTACCTACCCCAGGGTGTCTGTGGAGAGTAAATGAGACCGGACTGGGCACTCAGTCAGCACGTAATAATTATCCACGTTATTACTCTCATCTTCTTTGGGGTGCAGGCCACCCTCTACTTCTCTCCCCCCAAGTAATGGCACCCTGATTCGGAAGGGGACTTGTCAACCAGCAGCTCCTGGTTTCTCTGGGCAGCATCGTGGGTGCTGGAAATTCCAGCTGGAACAAAGCAGGCTGAGCCGTACAGGAGCCCGGTGACAGCCTGTCGCCGGGAAGACAGGGGTCACCACGGAGGGCCTGGCGCGGGAGCCCAGGGGCTGCCACACCGCAGAAGCTGGGGGCCAACACTGGCTCCAGAGAGCCCGGTGCCCACCCATCGCGGAGCTGTCCGCAGGGAGCTAGAAATAACCACGGAATCTCCTGCCCCATTGGACGGCATTCAAAATATGCAATGGCAGCGAGAATTGAGGAGCCTCTGCCAAGAAGAAATCAAGAGGAACAATGGGCGTCGGAATGTTCCCTTGAAGTCTGCTTCCCTCGGGGACTTTCTCGCTCGTTACCTGTAAACGCCTGGGTTCACAGAAAGGATCAGCAGCAGAAAAAAAGAAAATGGCAGTATTCCCGGTGTCCCCATGGCTACTGATGGAGGAGACCCTGAGGTCAGATAAGAGAATTAACTTTCTAAATTCAATTTACTTAAAATATTTGCCTCCTGCATTATAGCCCATAAAGCTTGTGGCCGAGGGGACCTTGAAAGCAATCAGACACCACTATCTTCTTTTAAACAACAACAAAAAATTTCTTTAATGAAGAGACGAAGGCCTGGAAAGGAGCAGGAAGCTCTGGTCCTGGGGGCTATTTTCTTAAGAGTTTCTCTATCGTCCAAGCGTCCGTCAGTGGCCTTCGGGCTGCCCAAGGACCCAGATGGCACAATGGCATTTAGAAATTCCCATTTACTTTTGTATTTAAAGTGAAAAGGACCCAGCGATGGTTTTGAAAGGAGCACCCGTGTCCATTTCAAAGGGATAAAAGCGGTCGATGCTGGCCGCTGGGGGCTGGGACCCCAGACGTACTCTGTTCTCAGTTGGAGCCTCGGGCACTCTGTGGCAGGATGTGGGAGGTAGAGAGAAGCAGCCGCCCTGGAGGGGCCGACGCCCAAGGTCATCGCTGTTGAAGGCACCCTAAGTGTGGGACCCTAAGTGGTAAAGCCGAGAAGTCACGCTGTTACACGTCCTGGCTCCACAATTCAGCTCCGAGCGGGACCTGGCTCTGCCCCGAGGGAGGCCGCAGGTCAGAGTCCCTGAGGCCTCTGAGGCGCCCAGTCCCCGCGGGGCGCCGGGCACTCAGGGCGGGGCCTGCAGAGAGGGGAGGGATGGGGCCTGAGCTTTGCGGGGCGAGTGACAGGAGGACGAGGTAGGACGGGTGTTCTGCAGAGGAACCAGCCCATCAGCCGCACTGTCCGTCAGAGGCGGTGACTCTTGGCTAAATCCTGGAGCCTGAGCAAGACCAGGTGGAGAAGATAAGATAAGAGCAATCCTGGAAGAGGAAGCAGATAAATCTTTGTGGGTTTTTTTTTTAAAATATATTTTATTATTTTTTTTTTTACTGAGAGGAAAGAAGAGGGATAGAGACCTAGAAACACTGATGAAAGAGAAATATTGACCAGCTGCCTCTTACATGCTCCCCACCAGGGATGTGCCCACAACCAAGGTACACGCCCTTGACTGGAATCGAACCCGGGACCTTTCAGTCCACAGACCAATGCTCTATCCACTGAGCCACACCGGTTTCGGCAGATTAATCTTCGAAGCCTCAGAGCCCATTTGATGAGCTCCTGAAGGTCGGAGGCCAGGGGTGCTGGCAGCACGGGCCGGGCGGAGAGTGAGGTGTGTGGGGAGGGATTGCTGAGGGAATGAATGAATGAATGAATGAATGAATGAATGGAGGCTCGCAGGCAGCGGACCCTCATGGTCAGCCCGTGGCCTTCGGCGCTCTATCCCGATGGGCCTGGTGTCTGTGTTGTCCCAGGCTCCCCTCCGGTGCAACTACGGCCGGAGGCAGCCATCAGGTGGCTGTGATGCGGTGACCCATGGGCAGCACTGTGGGCTGAGAGGCCACACAGCCCGGGGAAGGCCTGCCTTCTTAGCCGGGGGCTCTGCTGGGCCGGGAGGAGACAAACACAAGCTGCCGCGGCCGTTAGCCACCCCAACCCCACCCTCCTCCCGGGATCCGGGGCCCCTCACGCCCCAGGGGCCGCGCCTTCTCCCCTGGAAGGCTCTCTTCCCGGCTTCTGCAAGGCCCTCCGTCCGGCGTGACCGTGTTTTGTTTTCTGCCGCGATGTCTCCATGGCTACGCGGAGGTCCGCTGACCTTTTATCGGGGTTCCAGAACGGCAGCCAAGAGACGGTGCCTGGTGCGCCGTCCGCCTCTGGGACATCCATCCACGCCGCCCCCTGGGACAACAGCCTGCTTTCCCAGTTTCATAACGCCAGTTCCGTAACGCTCTCCTGCTGGTAGACATTCGGGCTCCTTCAAGCCTTTGGTGACCGAATAAAGCCGCTGCGGACAGCCTGGCAGTTCTGAGGCGGCCACGCTTCTCCGGGGCACAGGCCTGGAAGCGGAGGTGTCGGAGGAGGGAGGCGGCTTCGGGGTCCTGAGCCGATGGGGAAAGTGGTGGTGGGAGAGAAAGGGCCTTCGGCCGCCGTCTGTTGGTTGTGTGACTTCCCGGGGGAGTATTTACAGCTGCCTTTGGCCACTGTGAACAGATGTGCTTCCAGGTAAAATCTCAGGATCCGGCTGGCCAAGTCAGAGTGCCCTTGACCTGCGTCGTTCATGTGTGCGTGGGCTGGTGCGAATCGCGGACATGCTTTCCCGGAGCCTCTCAGAAACCCCGGTCTTCAGAAAGCCCTGGGACGATGGGAATGTCCTAACCACACTCGGCTGGAAGGCCTCTGCACACACAGAGCCGTCTGAGGGCCGCCACCCCCGTGAATGGCCCTGTCACGGGGGAGCGGGTGGCGCTCTCGTCCGCGTCACCTTTCCGGGGCCGCCCGGGGACTCGGGAGTCATCGGCGAGAACGAAAGGACTTTCTCTGGTTATTTCAGCCCGGCACCCACCTTCCAACGAAACGGCCTTTTCCTCGGCCTGAGCGCACGCCTTTGTGTTGGGAACGGACCCGGTGCCAAGTCCGCTAATAATTAGATTATGGGCGTCCTCTGGGGAAGCTGGAGTCTGATCAACTTCCTCCACATGGTGGACGTGTTTCTGAGGCCCTGGGCCCGGCCCTGCCCTCGCCGCTGCCTCCCGAAGCCGCCGCGCACGGGCCCGGGCCCACCGCCTGCCCGGCCTCCCCCTGCGGCCACCCCACTTTCCGTAAGGCCCTCCGATAGACGGACACCCACTGTCTCCTCCCACCCATGGGTGTTAGGGCCCCGCACAGAGGTTATCTCGGGGTTTTGTCTAGACTCTGAAACAAAAGCATCCCGGGAACAGTTCCAGGCGTTTGATTAACGGGCCGTTCTGGGAACGCGGTCTGCGCTGGCCGCCCTTCCTGGGTTACCGGACTCGTCACCGGCTCTCGCACCCGGCAGGCTGCAGGGCTTCTGCTCGGACCGGATGTGGCCGCCGGGATTCTCATAAAATCGCTCATCCCAAGGCCGCCGCAAGCTCATGTGTAAGCCTCTGGTTAGATTTTTTTTTTTAAATAAATAAACGAGGGGGTCCATGCTAGGCCTCTGCGGGAAAGAATATTCTGCTGAGTCCCCCATCCAGCGTGTGGCCCACCAGCATCTTCCCTCTGACGGTCTCCCTCTGTGGGTCTAACGGAACTTGGTTCCAGAGGCACCTGGGCCTGAACAGCCTGCCTCAGACAGACACGGTGCCGGCAGCCGCTCGCGTGCCGGGATCCACGAGGGCTCATTTGTCCAGATCGCTCAGTGCCATGTGGCCCCTGAGGGAGGCCGGCCCGTGGGGACTGGCCAGCATGTGGGTGGCCGGCTCCACGCTGAGGGGGCAGGACTTGCTTCTTGCTGAGTGGCCTTCTGCACGCCCGGCCTCTGAGAGGAAGGAAGGACCAGCGTTCCCCAGTGCCACGCGCCAGCCACCCCGCAAACATTCTGCGTGGCCAACTGAGATTCTCCACTGTGGGGGGCAGGGGGTGAAATAACTGCCCCTCTGCCCCGGTGTTACAGGCTTTATAGAGCCTCGTCCGCGGCCGGAAGGTTCTGCAGGGAAGCCTGGAAGGGGCGAGCAGCCCGGTTCAGAGACTTCCCCGTCCTGGATAATTACAGGTCCAGCTCCTGAGGGTGTGTCCTCCACGCTGCCTCCTGCACACTCAGCCTCGCCCCGCCTCCGCCTTATGAAGCATTCAAAGCAGCTCATTAATAATTGACTCGTCTGCCCCACCCGGCTCTGCAGCCGCTGCCCCTGGGGAGGGCGTGTTTCCCTCGGACACTTCCTGGGTCCGGCTCCCGCCCGCTGGCCCTCGTCCCGCGGGGCCGCCGGCCGCGGCTCTTCCAGCAAGTCCTTGGCAGAGCTCTCGTTTGGCCGCAGATCTCATGCCTACTGACCCCGGCTGGTTCCTCCCACATCATCTCCCGGCCCGGTCGGCCCTGGGCGTGTCCCACCCCCGCTGCCGCCGCCCCGCCCGGACTTCCAGTCTGTGTGACGCACGCGGGAGCTGATGCCCCGGCCATGCCAGGCCGAGGCGCCGGGGTCACCCGCGGGGTCACTGCTCCACCTCCGTGCAGCCGAACCAGGCAGCTCCCCAACCGCACCTCCTGGCCAGGACGGCCTCCCCGGGCGGCCCTCGGTTCTCTCCCACCTTCCACGGCTGCCACCCCTCACCGCGGGGCGTCCCCTCCTCACCGCCTGGAGCCCGGGCAGGCCCCTGCCCGCCCCACCCATAACTATGGTGGAAACAACCTTGCGTGAGTTTTAGGCGTGGCCTGAGCGAGGACTGAAAGCTTCCACTGGCTGCCTCCTGCTGCCCTGCCTCCCTGTCAGGGGTCTGAGCTCTTTGCTAGAAAGGCCGCCTCGCGGAGGGGCGAGGAGGGGACTGATGAGGCATCCTGGCCCCCCCCCTTGCCCCCGTGAGCCTTCTGTGGCGCCCACGTTGCACGTGGCAGCTCTGGGGCCAGCACGGCCGGGGGGACCCCGGGGGAGCCGGCCCGGGGAGCGTGCTCAGCGCATCACATCAGGGGCGAGAACAGGACCTGGTTGTCAGAGCCGCTCGGCACCAGCGGGATGGGCTGCGGGGGCGAAAGGAAACGGGGAAAGGGGTCCCCCAGGGTCATGAAGAAGCAGGAGTCCAAACCCGGTCTCCCCACTAGAGAGCGGGACCTCTGGTCGCCTTTTCCACCGGCAGCTCTGCCGTTCTCCGGCTGCTTGGCCGTAACCTGAGTCACAGGAGGGAACGTTACTGTTAAGCCCAAGTCTTACATGTGTGTGCGTGTGCGTGTGCATGTGCATGTGTGAGTGTGTGTGTGTGTGTGTGTGTGTGTGTGAATATACATACACATCTTCAAGTTTGCGTGTGAATTTGCTGTGGAAACACACAGCTCACAGAGGCACCGGCCGGCAGAGTCGGCTTGGAGATGGACGAGGGGAATCCCAGCGGAGATCACCCAACTCCACAGTCAGTGGCTGCCTGGTGGTGAGGCCCCGGCTGGGGCGACTCTTGGGAGGGTCCTTCAGCTTCTCTCGACTCGGTGTATGTGCATCGTTCAATCATCAGCCTGCGGACTGAAGAGTGCCGGGTTCGATTCCGGTCAAGGGCATGTACCTTGGTTGCGGGCACATCCCCAG
Organism: Pipistrellus hanaki; assembly: GCF_964339955.1. NCBI lineage: Eukaryota > Metazoa > Chordata > Mammalia > Chiroptera > Vespertilionidae > Pipistrellus > Pipistrellus hanaki. The sequence continues at coordinate 2,032,626 of NC_140520.1, read as the reverse complement.
TGGGGGGAGTGGGTGTGGAGGAGGCAGCTGATGGATGTTTCTCTCTCATCGATGTTTCTAGCTCTCTCTCTCCCTTCCTCTCTGTAAAAAGAAATAAATCAATAAAATATATTAAACAACAACAACAACAAAAACGAGCCTGGCTTTTCAGTAACACGGACTCATTTCCTCATTTCAAGAAGCGAACCTGTTTCTTCTCCTCTGCCCGGGAAGACCCACCCGCAGCCACTCCCTCCTGGGACAGCTCCTCTCCCACCAGCGCCTCCGCCGCCTTCTTCCCCGAGCTCCGCCCGCGCACAGCGCTCAGATGCCCCTCCGAGGCCCCTCCAGCACCGGCTCCATCACCGCCATCATCAAGCCTCTCACAGAGCATCTCCGCCTGTGCCAGGCGGTGTCCGCGCCCGTGCCCGGCGCCCTGCCCTGAGCTCACTGCCCGCCTGCGCCCACCTCCCGGGCGCACCCTGCGGGATCTGACCCGCTGCCCTCTCCCTGCTCCCTGGCACCCCCTCCGCCGCCCGGTGGACAGCCCTGCTCCGCCCTCTGCTCTCCTCCCTGCACGCCTGTCCCCGCAGACGCTGTCACCTTCCCGGCCATGGGCGGGAGCCCAGTCTCTGCCCTCAGCCCCTCTTCCCTCCCAGACCTCGGCGGCAGCCCTGCCGTCAACCTGGGGGTGCCCTTTGGTGTCCTGCGGGTCTCCATCCTCAACCACAACCTCAGCCCTCACTGTGCCCCCCTCCCCCCAGGGTGTGACAGCACCCGGCCCACAGGGGACTCGGAGGTGTGTGGACCAGAGAAATGAATGGGCAGGAGCCGCTGGTCTGGGCTGAGGCCTCTGGGCTGAGGAGGCCACTTCGGGGAGGGGGCAGCGCTCCAGGCGGCAGAGAAGGCCCTCGAGCTGGCGAGTGGGCGGCTGCGCTTTCACTGGACGGAGTCTTACTCATGGGCTCTGCTTCTCGGCAGTCACGTGGCTTTCCCCATGGCGGCCCTGGCAGGCGGACAGCGGCTTATCTCCGAGTCAGCAGCCAGCGCCTTCCGATGTCCAGATGTGACCTCAGCAGCAGCGGGCAGGGCGCGGGCGGGCACTGCCCAGGCGGCCGGGCTGGGGGCCTCGGCCCAGCAGACGTTCCGCTCTCCGAAGCGGGCGGGAGGGATGGGGGGGAGCAGCCACCTCTCCCTCCCGCGTCTGGCAGGTGCTGGGATGACTCGGACCCCTTGTCCCGGGCTCACCGACGACAGCGGCGGGAACGGGCTGGGTGGCTGCGCCCTGCGCCCGGTGCCACGGACGGGGAGCGTGGGGTGCGGGAGGGATCCGCTGCCCCCGGAGCCCATGTCTGTGCTCACAGATACTGTGCGCGCTGAGACGGGACACACAGCAGGGGACCGGCGGGCAGAGCTCGCTCCCCAGGAGGCGGAGGGAGGGCCGTGGGCCGCGCCGTCCTTTCTCCGCCTTCCTCCGCCCGGCTCATCGCCCCCGTCCGCCTCCCGGAACTCGGGGCAGGGATCCTGTCCGCTGGCCTCAGGGAAAGTGAAAACCCAAAGGATGCAAGTGAGGTGTCCAGGATTACAGCGCAGTCTATATCTGTATCTGTATCTGTATCTGTATCTGTATCTGTATCTGTATCTGTATCTGTATCTATATCTATATCTGTATCTGTATCTGTATCTGTATCTGTATCTATTGATATATCTATATCTATATCTATATCTATATCTGTATCTGTATCTATATCTATATCTGTATCTGTATCTGTATCTGTATCTATATCTATTGATATATCTATATCTATATCTATATCTGTATCTGTATCTGTATCTATATCTGTATCTATATCTATTGATATATCTATATCTATATCTATATCTATATCTGTATCTGTATCTGTATCTGTATCTGTATCTGCACCTGCACCTGCACCTGTACCTGTATCTGTATCTGTATCTGTATCTATATCGATATCTCTAATATCTATATATCTATATATCTCTATCTCTATCTCTATCTCTATCTCTATCTCTATATCTATATCTATACACACTGAATGGCCAGATTATTATGATCTCTGAATCTCTGAATGCATAATAACATAAATATATTGATAAATACATATTTACATTACTGATTTATAATAATACAAATATAAATATGTATTTATATTACTGACTTCAGAGAGGAAGAAAGAGATGGAGAGAGATATAATAGAAACATCAATGATCAAGGATGATAGATACTCATGGATCAGCTGCCTCCCGCACACCCCCTTCATGTGCCCTGACCAGGAATTGAACCGCGACTTCTTGTTCCTAGGTCGCCGCTCACCACTGAGCAACACCGCCGGGGCACTGGTAATCAGTGTTTAACCATGCGGCCGGTCAGACGGACGGACGGAGGGCGGTGTGAGGAGAGGAGCGAGCGCGGACGCTGGGCGGAGCCGCCACCCCATGCCTCTTGGGCAGCGCCCCTCTCTCCTCTGGCAGGAGGCGTCCGGGCGCTGAAGGCTGTCGCCGGCACCCTGTCCTCTCCGGGGACCCGGCTCAGCTGCCGGCACGTTCCTTATCACATTCCCGAGCCGGGGAGGGCAGGGGCACTTCCCAGAAGCGGCGGCTGGGGTAAACAGCCCGCGGCCAGCGCGGCCCAGCGGGCCCCCGGGGAGCCGTGTTTACCCGCAGGCCCGGGCCCGGCCAGCATTCCTGACCGCAGCCCCAGAGCGGCCCCGGAGCTCCTCCCGAAGGACGCGGGTCCGGGCCCGCCTCGCCCGGAGGGAGCTGGCCCGGTGATCGGGGAGGCGGCCAGGCCTTCGTCCACGGAGGTCCGCTTCCTCCCGGAGAGCGGCCGGCCCGCACCGCCCGCCCCTGAGCCGGCCAGACCGCGGCCGTGGCACCCGCCGCCGTGGCCGTGACAGACCGGCCGGCGGGGTGTGGCTGCACCAACCAGACAGGGAGCCCCCTGCCCGCCTGGGCCCGAGCGCAGCAGCTGCTCAGTAGCCGTCTGCGGGGAGCGGCGTGGACACAGCCCCGCGCGGCTCACCGCCCGTGTCCCGAGGGACGTGCCGTCCTGTTTGGGCGGCGGGGCTCCCTCCCGGCTGCGGAGATGTCTGCGGCCTTCGGCGAGTCCCCCGCGGGAGCAGCTGGCGTGGGCGTGAGGAGGCGCCGGGGCCACGGGCCCGGGAGGGCGCCCCCTGGTGCCCACACCTCACAGGGAGGCCTGGCGCTCGGGGCTGAGCAGTCCGCCCGGCAGGCCAGGGAGGTGTGGACGTCAGAGCGGAGTCAGGTGGCCCCAGAACAGTCTCCCTGCCGCCTCCTCGGTGACACCGACAGGAATGCCCTCCGGAGCCCGCAGGGCGGAGGGCCGGCTACCCTTCTGGAACCCTCCACCCCAGCCCCGAGCCTGTGGGCACCCGGGCCCGGGGGTCCATGGACTTCAGAACCCGGCACCGACCCCACCCCTTCTCAGACGCAGGCGCTCCGTTCTCCTCTGGAACCGGCCAGGCGTCAGCGTGCCCAGCTCGTGGCCGGGCTTACTGTGTATATAAGGCCTTTCTCTTTGACAGGAAAAACCCACCCCCCAAAACGCCTCCCGCAAAACCCGCTGGGAGACAGTGCAGGGGCAGTGGGCCCGTCGCTAGCTCAGCACCAGTGGTTTCACTGACTCAACCATCTTCCCCCAAAGCCGGTCTGTGTAGGTCGGGCCCAACCCAGATCCTGTTGGATCACAGAAAAGTGTGAGTCCCCAAGGACCCGGATCGCAGCAGTGAAGGCCAGTGAGCGGCCTGACGGTGACCCCTGGAATCCCCCTAAAGCCTCTCCCTGGGGCCCAGTCTCCCCGAGAAAAACAACCACCGCGATGACGTCGCCTTTGCTGCTGGAGCAGCTGGGCAGTGAGGGACAGGCCGGCCCCGCAGAGCGCGTCTGAAGGCTGAACCTCCCTCAGCACAGCTGCAGGCGCTAGTGAGCGTCCAACACGGACAGCGAGCCAGCCCGGGGCGGACGGGGGGACTGAGGGCTCCTGGGAGGCACTTATTTGGCTCTGAGTGACCAGCTTGCCCTGGCTGGTGTGGCTCAGTGGTAGAGCATCAGCCCACACACTGAAGGCCAGCGGTTCGATTCCCTGTCAAGGGCAGTACCGCTCATACCTAGGTTGCAGGTTCCTTCCGCCAGCATTCAGGAGGTGACTAAGCGGTGTTTCTCTCTCCCTCTCTCTCTCTCTCTCTCTTTCTCTCTCTCTCTCTCTCTCTCTCTCTCTCTCTCTCTCTCCCTTCCTCTCTCTCTCTCTCTCTCTCTCTCTCCCTTCCTCTCTCTCTCTCTCTCTCTCTCTCTCTCCCTCTCTCTCTCTCTCTCTCTCTCCCTCCCTACCTCCCCCCTCTCTCCCTCCTCTCTCTCTCTCTCTCTCTCTCTCTCTCTCTCTCTCTCCCCCTCTCTCTCTCTCTTTCTCTCTCTCTCTCTCTTTCTCTCCTTCCCTCCCTTCCCCCCTCTCTCTCTCCCTCCCTCTCTCTCTCTCTTTCTCTTCCCCCCCTCTCTCCTCTGTCTGTTTGTCTCTCTCTTTCCTCTCCCCCCCTCCCCAAATCAACGGAGGAAAATATCCTCAGGTGAGGATTAACAAAAAAAGAAAAGCTACGTCGATGAAGTGACCAACTGTGAAAGGAATACTGTGTCCACCCAGTGATTTCCCCGAGTCCTGGGCAGGTGGCCCTGACTGCCTCAGGCACAGGACACGGGGGCCCACGACCCCAAACCACGTGCTCGAGGCTCACAGTGTTGCCGCAGGAGAGACGCCTGGAGCAGCGGTCGCCAGCCTTTCCGACCTCACAGACTGACCGCCAGTGTCCCGCGGACCACCGGGCGGCGCACTGCCCTGGCTGCTCTCCGCACCTGCCTCTCCTGGCAGGGCTGGAGCCACAGCCTGCTCCCTTGGCAAACCGTGAGCCTGGGACCATCTGTTTTTTGTTTTTTGTAAAATACAGATCTACAGTGTAAGTGTCTTATTTGCAAAAAAAAATAATCAGCCGAAACCGGTTTGGCTCAGTGGATAGAGCGTCGGCCTGCGGGCTGAAGGGTCCCAGGTTCGATTCCGGTCAAGGGCATGTGCCTTGGTTGCATGCACATCCCCAGTAGGGGGTGTGCAGGAGGCAGCTGATTGATAATTTATCTCTCATCGATGTTTCTAACTCTCTATCCCTCTCCCTTCCTCTCTGTAAAAAAAAATCAATAAAATGTATTTTTTTAAAATAATCAGAAAGCTCCAATGACAATGCTGACAGTGGTTAATAAAGCACAAGAGGAAACTGAGATCCGTCCGCGCTAAAATGCTGACAGTGCGAACGCGGACGGATCTCAGTTTCCTCTTGTGCTTTATTAACGCTTTCCGGATTCTTCTAATTGTGCGTTTTAAAGGCTTTTTAAAAATGACATACTTGAACACGCTGTTCCTCTTTCCTGCTGGCATTTCCTCTCTCTCCGTCACACTTCTCCCAGCTCCCCCCAAGAGCAGCCCTCCCGTGGCACCTCGGCCCGGCTGCCGGCGGGTGGAAGGGACTCAGACGGAGAGACCGTGTCTGCTGTGGCGGCAGGGGCACCGGGACCACTGGAGGCCGCAGAGAGAAAACCCCAAGCCCCCTTCGCATTCTCCCGGGAAGAATTCCTCGAGGCCCCTAAAGCTGACGTGGCCATCGGGGTGCAGGTGGGGTTGTTCTTACGGCAGCTGCTGGCATCAGCTGTTAGTCATAAACAGAACCCGAATTTTCTCCAGAGAAGTACGGGTAGTATGCCGTCTCTCTCTCTCTCTCTCTCTCTCTCATTAATTCCAAACAAAAACCTCATCATCTGGCTGATCCGAGGCCCTGAGGGAAGGGATGCATCTCACAGGCCTCCGTCTGGGTCCGGCGCAGGTCCCGCGGGTCACGCATCTTTGGATTCGGAGACAGACGTGTCGGGCGGCAGGACCGGCCCGCTCCGCCCGGGGCGGTGTGTGATCGCGCAGACGAATGCGCCCTCCCCTGCCCCCGGCTGCCTCTGGTCCCGCCACAGGCCCTCCCGTCGCCGGGTCGGCCCTCGGGGTCAGCCGCCAGCTGCAGGAGGGACGTGTGCACGCACATGACCACCGGCCAGCTGCACAGTGTCCCGGACACCGAGCACCCCCCCGGGTGCGGACACCACCCGCAGGGACCCAGCGCAGGCCCCGCACCCAGAGCGCAGGCTGAACGGCCAATCCAGGCCCAAGAGCCACAGACTTTGCAGACGCTGCACGTCTAGGGAGGGCGCTTTTGGCGGGACAGTCCCGATTTTTAACAATTTGTCCCGCATCCCGTGGCATTTTTAAAAAGTCCCGGTTTTTTGTTTTGTTTCGTTTTTTTGCTGAAACCAGTTTGGCTCAGTGGATAGAGCGTCGGTCTGCGGACTGAAAGGTCCCGGGTTCGATTCCAGTCAAGGGCATGTACCTTGGTTGCGGGCACATCACCAGTAAGGGGGTGTGCAGGATGCAGCTGATGGATGTTTCTCTCTCGTCGATGTTTCTAACTCTCTCTCCCTCTCCCTTCCTCTCTGTTAAAAAAAGAAATCAATAAAATATATATATTAAAAAAAAAAAAAAAAAAAAAAAGGTCCCGATTTTTGGAAAGATTTTGCAGCGTTTTAAAAAAATGCCGCGGGACAAATTGTTAAAAATCGGGACTGTCCCACCAAAAGCGGGCCGTCTGGTCACCTTACACTTGGTGGGAAAGCAGAGCTGGGCGCTCTGCCCTCACGCCGTCTCCAGCCCTCCCCGGCCACGTGCTGTAGACCAGGGGGTGAGCGAGTCCCTCTGGGCTCAGTTGTTCCCTCTGTGCGATGGGTTAACAGCCGCCCCTGCCTCCCGGCCGTCCTGCAGACTCACCGACAAAAGCCACCCGAGGCTCTCGGCGACAGATGCCCGCTGTTGTCGTGAGAGCTCGTGTTGTCCTGGCGTTTTCTCTAACCGTCCTGGTGTGTAACCGGGGAAACTGAGGCCCGGGAGAGGGAGGGACTGACTTTCCCGGAGGCCCCAGAGCGGATGGAGCGTGAAGCCGGGCAGGACCCTGGGCTTCCGGGCTCCCCCAGGACACGGGGGGCTCGAACCCGTGGCCTCCCCCTAGGCGCTAAGTACAAAAACAGGCCTCCAAGGGCACAGCCCCTCCCCCCCGGCCGGGCGCCCGCCCGCCAGGCTGGAGGGAACATAACGTCCCCGGCCATCGAAGGGGAAGCCAAGGTCACTGTCAGGCCCGCTCCCCGAGGGCCGGCCCCGCCTGCTGCCCCTGGACACTGCTGGCATGGAGCCCTCCCCCGGCCCGCCGCGCGGACACGGAGGACAGTGCGTCCCCGGCAGCTGCGGCCAGGGGGCCGCCCTCTGGCCTGCTGGGGAGGGAGGACACCTGTCCCCGGCTCCCACAGAACGCACAGCTCGGCACTTTCCACAATAAATAACACAAGAGAGCTCTCTCCCCGCCCGGGGGAATGCAGAGTGCTTTTCAGGAACGCTGCCGAGAGAGGCGACGGGTCCCGGCCTCACCTCCGTGTGTGTCTGGCCTGGAAACACAGGAAAAAGCCGAGTCGTTTGTGGGCATCACAATGAGCGTTAGAGCGGGGGTGCCCTGGGCCGGGAGCAGCGGCCGGGCACTGGGCAGGGCGGGAGTGCCACCTGGCTGCCCTCCTGGAGGACACTGCCCTTCCCTGGACCTTCTCCGTGCCCGAAGGAGCCAGCCCGGGGCCAGCACCCTGCTGGGCTGATGAGACAGACAGACGGAGAGGCCAGCATGGCCCTGCCTGTCCGCGCAGCGAGCTTGCCCGAGGCAGCTGGGTAGGATCCTGCGAGTCTGGGCTCAGCACCCCCGGCCCAGGCCCACGCCACCCCCAGCCACACACACAAACTCAAGACGGATTGAAGATGACAACGGAAGGCCGGCAACCGTGAAACTCCTGCCGAACACTCCCTGACGTTGATCTTGGCAATGATGTTTGGGGCTTGAAACAAAAAAGCTCAGGCAACAAAAAGAACAACAAGCCAGTGGGATTGCGTTAACTTGAAAAGCTTCTGCACAGCAAAGAAAACAGCCCACAACATTAAGAGGCAGCCTGTGAAATGAAAACCATATTTGCAAACCAAGTAGCTCATGAAGCGTTAATATAAAATTAATCCGTATGTGGAGTGGTTCCTGTGCATCTGGACGGCGTCAGGCCCCTGGGAGAGGAGGAGGAGGCCACGCTGAAGGAGGCCGGCCAGGGGCTGGGGGTAAACACTGAGCCCCCACAAACACGGGGTGTCAGGCCAGGAAAGGGGGTGCCGGGTGGCAGCTCATGGCACAGTAAACTCGTTACTGAAAGTCTGTGGCACACCAAAAAGGTTACATTTTTTTGCCGATCTCACAAAAACAATAGGTATAATTTTTAATTGGTTTATAGAAATAATAATAGTGTTTACCTACCCATTTTGCTCTAACGTGACTTTTTTAAAAAGTCAGATGCCTATACTTGTATATCAGGATTTCTGGTACCAAGAATTAACCAATCAGATGCAACCTTAATGTGCAATGTGACCAAGGAGATGCGACTCTTATATGACCTGCAGATTCCCACTGGGAAATTCCCACTGGACGGGGCATTCCCACTGGGCGGCTATTGTTGTGTTGGCTGCTGTCATTTTTTTATTTGACAATTTGAGAAAGAAAAGGTTGGTGACCCTGACTAAATAGTCAGGTAGTGCATGCTTTAAAAACTCTTGTGGCATAGGTTGAAAATCACTGCCCTAGAGAAAGAAAATACTTTATTAAAAAATATTTTTTTTAATTGATTTTTTTACAGAGAAGAAAGGAGAGGGATAGAGAATTAGAAACATCGATGAGAGAGAGACATCAATCAGCTGCCTCCAGCACACCTTCTACTGGGGATGTGCCCGCAACCACGGTACATGCCCTTGACTGGAATCAAACCTGGGACCTTTAAGTCCGCAGGCCGATGCTCTATCCACTGAGCCAAACCAGTCTCAGCAAGAAAATATTTTAGAATAGAAGTAATCCTGTTATTTGCAGATTTTTAATATTTCCTACAGCTTTTGTGATATTATACTGTGTTAGTACAGTTTTGGTAATATAATTATATTAAAATATTTTCTCTTAAAATATTAATGTTTATTGCCTGTAACATTACTTAAAATTATTTTTCTTGGGGGAAAAAGAAAGAAAGAATATCACTGCTCTAGGGGGAGAGTACAGAGAAGAAAGAAGTCTGAGGCCGGTGATCTCTGAGGGGAGGCTGATGAGAGGTGAAGCCAGCAGGGAATCTGAGGAGCTCTGGACAGAGGGACGGGGCCGCCATGAGCATGAGGCAGGACCTTCCGGCCAGGCAGGGTTTTATGAAGAAAGTTGTCACTGTGCCCGAGGCTGCTGAGACATCCAACAGCCGGGGCGAGTCAGCTCAGCTCGGCCACTCAGTTCTAGGCTCCAGGAAGCTCTCAGCCCTCACAGACCCCCCCTGTTCTCCTGCCCCCCCCCCCCCCCCGATGGATGCAAGTCTGCACTTAAGCCTTCATTCCTTTGTTTAATTACATCCGAAGTCCCATGAGTGAAATAGCAAATTAAGTCATTTCTACCCCCTGGAGGGGATAAGCTTTGGATCGTTTGTGGATCCTGGAGACCTGTAAGGAAGAGAGACAGAGAGAGAGAGAGAGAGAGAGAGAGAGAGAGAGAGAGAGAGAGAGAGAGAGAGAGAGACGAGTGTGGGGGAGTGAGGGAAGAGAGGGATGTCAGAGTGGAGGGGAGGAAAGGCGGACATGCTGGGAGACACCAAGCAGCAAGGTCCCTCACTCGTTTGCCCGGGGCGGGCTCCCTGCGCTGAGTCACTGTGCCGCTGGTACTCTGGCTGACACCTGATTTCATAAACTCATAGACTCTCCCTGCCCTCCCCTGGGCCTAGGGCGTACGCACAGGGTCTCTTTATGTGAGATTCATCATCGATAATTACAGCACATTCTCCCTGAGGATGCATTAGAGCCATGGTTAGGGACAAAGCTCTATCCTCATACAAACACCACATGACAGCAATTTTCACCCGTGTGCCCTCGAATGCGGGTGTGCCGTAAGAATTTTTAGAACATGCAGTCATTGACTATTTAGTCAGGACACTGACCTCTTCTCCTTAATAATGTCGAATAAAAAATGACAATAACCAATACAATAGCTGTCCGGTATGAGTAAATCAAAATTGTACCTATTATTTTTGTTAGATCAGCAAAAATCTATTTTTTGGTGTGCTACAGAAGCTGAGTAATTAGTTTATATGTGCCATGCCATGACAAAGGTTAAAAATCACTGCCACATGATGCTACCATTTGACTAATGGAGATGTGGTGAATGAGATAGACTTGCCCATGACTAGCATCTTCAGAGCAACCCACACCCAACTAGACCAACCCACACCCAACTAGACCAACCCACACCCAACTAGACCAACCCACACCCAACTAGACCAACCCACACCCAACTAGACCAACCCACACCCAACTAGACCAACCCACACCCAACTAGACCAACCCACACCCAACTAGACCTACTCACACACAAGACCAACCCATATCCCACTGGGCCAAACCACACCACTAGACCCACCCACAACCCTGAAGAGGTTCCATTTGTCAGAGAGAGGCCCCCCTCCTGCTTGGGTGCTGGTGAACGTGGACTCCAGTTGGCATGCTTGAGTGGAACCCATTGGTTGCCCACTTCTTTATAGACTCTTAATTCTCCTTTGTCGGTCTTTCACAGATCCTCGGGGGAGAGAAGAACGGATAAATCATCCATCTCTCATGTCAAATGTTTCCACGGTAAGTGAGTCCCAATGACCTGGTGGGGGGTGGAAACACCATTCATCAAAGCGCTTAATTCTTTCGAAACCCTGCTTCCACAGCAGCATGTTCCGAGGAGCAGAACAAGGGGAGTCAGCATCCTCCCACGACTTGCGGTTAGAAGAATAATGATGTTACGTAACAAGTGTCCCTTCTCCCTAGGAAGTTCTGCTCAGAAGAATGCGCGGGGAACAAACCCTCAGGCTGGTGAATGCAGGCCAAAGGCGCGCCATATGCCTTTTCCCGATTCCCAACAGGGCGAGCCAGGTGTGCCCCCGGGGAATGTGATCCCTGCCCGGCTCAGAGCAGGGCAGAGCCTGGGGCGGGGGTAGGCGCGCAGGAAAAGCCACAGGGGCACAAACAAAGAGACCTTGGCCCCCGGGGTGGCGGGCCGACTCTGTTCTCCACTCGCGTCCTTGTGGCGTCTCATCGGAAGTCCCGGCCGGCGATTCCCAAATCGCTGATCTGAGGATGAGATTTCCCTGACGGTGCAAAAAGCAGGCAGCGCCGCCTCCCTCAGGAGGTGTTTTTTGAAAAGCAAGCATTTCCCCTCTTCCCCTCTTCAGACCAACCCCCTCCGGAGAAGGTTAGCGTTCCTGGAGAGCGGCCAAGTGGTCCAGAGAGACTCTGTCCCCGGAGGCTAAACATCAACAAGGAGGAGAAAATTCAACAAAGTTGCTTAAAAACCAACCAAACAAACAACCACAAAAACCCACTTTTCATGTGGAGGCCAAAGGATTGCTGCGGGGAGGGAGGGGGGCAGGGACCTGGGACAGCCGGGTCCCTGGGGCCACGGGGCTGCACTAAGTCGGAGCCAGGACTGGGGTTGCGTTCCAGGCGCTGTGCCAGGCAGGAGGGCTCTCCCTGTCAGAATTCATCGGGGGCATTGCCTGCGCCAGCCCTGGCTTGCTCTGGATTGCCCGACGGTGGTCCACAGCAGCTGCCGGCTGGGTCTGCCCCGTGTGAGCGGCGCCTGGGTAAGACTCCACACACAACCAGACTGAGAGCGTGAGTCTCGCCCCCGACGTTCTCCCTGTCCTCCTCCCGCCTGCAGGAGCCAGCCCTCCGCCACCGCCTCCCGCTAGAAATGGGGGCATCGCCCAGGATTGTCACTTGTCCCTGATACTTTGGATCAGCCACACGGGGTAGAGGGAAGAGCAGGAATGTCTGGTCAAACTGGCGTAGCCCCCACCCCCGCCACGGACTGATCGCGTGATCTCAGGCCCAAGTTCCTGGACTTGTCAGAGCTCTGCCTCCCAGCCTGCGGCCTGGATCCACCAACACGGAGCCCCCGGCATTGCCGCGAGGGTGACAGAGGGCGACCGTCCATGCCACCCTGATGGCACTCACTCGGTGAGCTCTGTAAGTGTGGGTTCCTCTCTGCCCAGGGTTCTCCCTTCCCGGCCTTATGATCTCACCCACCGTCCCTCAGTCCCAGTCTACAGAGAGGCCACCGGCTCAGAGACGCTATACCTCGCCCAGGACCCCCCAGATTATAACAGCTCAGGACCCTAATGGATATGTTTCCAATGGGATGATGGGGAGACAGGGGTTACGTCCGGAGCCCCCAGCAATCATCACTTTTGGTCACTTCTCTGTTTTGCCAGGCACCACCCACATGTGACAGAAACAGCTGAAAATCCACTAACAATTTGGTCAACTTATAAAATGCCCATTTTTCTTCTAAAAAAAAATAAAAATAAAAAAACTGTAAAAGCAACTCCCTGGCCCAGGGGGTGTGGCCCAGAGACTGAACCAAGAAGTCGCTGCTGGATTCCCGGCCCGGGCACAGGCCGGGGCTGTGGGCTCGATCCCCAGGGCGGGGCGTGCAGAAGGCAGCCCATCACTAATTCTCTCTCATCGTTTCTCTCTCTCTCCTCCTCCCTTCCTCTCTAAAATCAATTTTTTAAAAAATATTTTCTTTTAAGAAAAACAACTTCCTGGAGCCCGTGAGCCCTCTCTCTGGGCTAAAGTTCAAAACCCCGCGGCCACCTCTGGCCTCATTCCGACGTGGCGGCCCTTCACCCACTGGCCAGAGGCTGGCCCGGAGAGATGTTGTTTTAAAGGCCAAACTCCGGGCTCAGCAGTCTCGCTGTGGCCTCAGGAACAGCCTGTTTCCCACCGCGGTCCCCCGGGGCTCCTCCGAGGGCTCAGCCGCACACCCCTCTCTGGCGGCCGGGCAGCCTTCCCCGTCCCTCCGCACAGGAGCCTCTCCGAAGGAGCCGCATTTCCAGTCCCTGGCTTCCTCAGGAGGGAGAGCCTTAATGAGGTCCCACTGGCCTTTGGCAACTTTTTCCTCCTGCTCACCGGAGGCATCAGGGCTCACAGGGGTGAGGCAGCCAGGAGCTGGGGCTCGGGGAGGGGCGGCGTGAGGATGCGGGCAAGCTGTCTTTATTATTATTTTTTTTTTTTGGGGGGGGGGCGGTCCCGCTTCACTTTCCCATTTGATTCTACCTTCCAGCCGCACCAAGATCACCCACACCCTCCTCCTCCCCCTTAGAAAGACCTGTCCTGTTTGGCTCAGTGGACTGAAGGGTCCAGGTTTGATTCGGGTCAACCAGACACATCCCCAGTGGGGGGTGTGCAGGAGGCAGCTGGTCATGTTTCTCTCTCATCGATGTTTCTAGCTCTCTCTCCCTCCCCCTTGCTCTCTGTAAAAAATCAATAAAATATATATATTTTTAAAAAGGCCTGCCCTGACCCCTGTGCGGGCCTGAGCAGAGCGCCCTGGCGGCGGAAGGCCACTCGCCATGGGCCAGGACGCGGCAGTTACTTGAGGGGCCCCTTTGCCCTACGCAGGCGCAAGCAGAGCACTCAGAGTGCTGCGCAGGCGCACCCTCCTGAGCCTGCTGGTGTGAATGCTGCCCGGGCGCCGCTGATTGGCCCGAGGCCCTGGTCTGAGGGTATATAAGGGGCGTCCCTCCGGCCTCTGTCCCTGGCGGGTGCTCCCGCTCTCCTGCACCCGTACCCCGCACCCTGCACCCTGCACTCTGCACCCCGCGTGATCCAGTTCTCGGCTCAGGGTGCTCCCGCTCTCCTGCACCTGCACCCTGCACCCCACACCCTGCACCCCGCACCCTGCACCCCGCACCCTGCACCCCGCACCCCGTGTGATCCAGTCCTCCGCTCAGGGTGCTCCCGCTCTCCTGCACCCACACCCCGAGGGATCCAGTCCTCCGCTCAGGGTGCTCACGCCGGCGCTCCACCGGCCGGCTGTCCTGTCGTCCCTCCTGTGCTCTCCTCCCTGCCTGTCCTCCTCCCTGCGCTCAGCCTCCCCTGGGCGGCCTCGGTCCCGGATTTCCTTTCCGAAAAGCTGGCTTCTGTGGGAGGAAAGGGGTCTCTGAGACAAAGCGTTCCTTCTTCCCTCCCCCGGGGGGTGCAGAGGGCCTCAGGGCTGATCTGTAAAGACTTGCGGGAAATGGTGCAACCCCGAATGTGCCAGTGACGCCCCCTTGTCTCGGTGGGAGCGTCCCCCGGAGCGGAGGGCGGTCGGCCACGCGGAGGGCCGGCTGCAGGCTCCCAGGTGCCTCTGGCCCAGGGCCCGGCTGCAGCCCATCTGGTGCCAATGCCGGGGAGATGGGGGCCTGCTTTTGCCGCCCTCCTCTCTGCGCCCCGGTTCTCGCCTCTGCAGAGGCGTCCTCTGGCCTCACCTCTTCTGTGCAGGCCCAGCCCGCAGCCGGTCCCTGCCTGGCAGGTGTGGGGCCGGCACAGCGGCCTCAGACCAGAGCGGGTGCAGCTGAGCCCAGGCCGAGCCCCGTGGGCATGCCCAGCTTCCGGGCTCCATCCCCAGTAAGGGCGTGCAGGAGGCAGCCAATCCACGCTTCTCTCTCCAACGATGGTTCTCTCTCTCCCCCTTTCCCGTCCTCTCTGAAATCAGTAGAAACGTTGTTTGTTTGTTTTTGTTTGTTTGTTTGTTTGTTTGTTTTAAATCTGATTTCCTCCCAGCCCAGCCCTTCCCTCTTACACTCAGAGTCGGACAGAAGTGTTGCTCCAGCGCCTTACCTCGTCATCCAGACCTCAGGCGTGCTGCCTCCTTCTCTCTTTACTTTTTCTCTTTTTTCCTGGGTTTTGGCTTTGCTCTTTAAGACTTTTCATTGTGAGAAATTTCCCAAGTGAAGAAAGCTGCACTATGACCCGTGTTCCCCCCATCCGGCCCACATCTGCCCGGCTCTGCTGCCCCCGAACCCTCTCCCGGCCCCCTCCCGCCTCCTCTCGTGGGTTAGGCCGTGATGCACCCACGCGTGCCCCTGCCTGAGGCGTCCCTGCGGGTGGGATTCCCAAGAAGCTCCTCCGGGAGCGCAGGATCGCCCTCAGACTCAGGAAACGGGGTCCCCACCGGGTCTCACGCTTTAAAAGGCCTGCCCCCTCCCACTCCCCTGGCCACACTCCTCCCTGTGGGGCGAGGAGGCCCGAGGAAATGTGCGCAGCCTGAAGGGGTCTCCCCGCCCTGGCCGCAGGAGGCGGTGACTCGGAGGGGGTGGGGTGCGTGGGGAGCTCAGTCGTATAGAAGCATCGGGAGACCTCGTGTGTCCACCGGAGCAGGAGGAAGGCCTCGTTAACAGACCGTTTTGCTGGATTCGGAAGAGGGACCCCAGCCCCCTCCCCTCCTCCAGAGGAAAGCCCTTAGCTCTGAGCTGCTGCCACCTCATCCCCAATGCCTCCCCCTCGCAGCCAGGAGCCTGCGCCCGTCCCCGTGCTGGCCCGGGGGCCGTGCTGTCCTCCGAGGGGGTCCTCTCAGAAGCGGAAAATCTATCCAGCGGGCGATGAGCGTGCTTCCCGCACGGCGCCGGGACACGGTGTCGCCTGGTACAGGGACGGGGGGGCGTGCAAGGAGACGAGGCAGAAGGACACTCAGGACCGGAGTCTCCACTTTAATCATTTGCATTGAGGGAAACGGGAACAGATGCACCTTCAGAAACGGTCATGCACTACGGGGGGCGGGGGGGGTTAATAAAACGGCCGCTGGCCCGTTACTGGTGCCGCACATGTTTGTTTCGCTTGCTTTTACTACACACACAGCCCAGGTCCCTGCAGCTCCCGTCACTCAGAGGCACGTGTCCCCCCTCTCCCAGCTGACACTGTCCCGAGGGCAACAGCGTGACCCCGCTCACTGGGGCCGCCCGGCCCCACGGGGACGCGGTGAGCAGCCGGGCTGCGGACAGCCTTGAGGGGCAGTCTCTTCCCGATCTCAGGGTCTGAAGCGATGGCACACCCTGTGCCTGCCCAGGGCTCCTGCGTACAGTGAGTGAACGAGGGTGAACACGGCAAAGCCTCAAATGGTACATTTCACAGCGATTCCCTGGGAAACTGCCCTCCTGTAGCTGAGTGTGTTCCACCTGCTGTACCAGACACGGTACTGATCATGTACCAGACACGGTACTGATCATGTACCAGACACGGTACTGATCATGTCCCGTAACACATGGAACTATCCAAGAAACCCACCGCCTCCTAGCGGGTGGCCTGTCCAGACCCTAAAAGCAGACCTCATGACTGGTCCATCCTGACTGTGGTTCCATTGGCAAGGGTCCCAACCGGGCTCTCTCGTCAGCCGGGTCAAGGTGAGAGGACTCGGTAGCACAGGCCGCTCTCCTGGCCTGGGCGGACGTACAGCCTCCTTGTCTCGCCCTATTGCTTTAGTCCACTGGTCGGCAAACTCCTTGGTCCGCAGAGCCAAATACCAACAGCACAACTATTGACATTTCTTTGGAGAGCCACATTTTTTAAACTTCTTCTAACGCCACTTCTTCAACGTAGACTCACCCAGGCCGTGGTGTTTTGTGGAAGAGCCACACACTCCAGGGGCCAGAGAGCCGCATGTGGCTCGGGAGCCGCAGTTTGCCGACCACGGCTTTGGGAGGCCGCACGCCCATACGTTCTAGCGTGGAGGCGCATGCAGCAGCGGCCGGCAGGAGCGATGCAGTGGCGGTGTCAGTGGGGCTCAGGCACAGCCTGTGCACTGAGACGTTTTAAATGGTGAAGAGAAAGAAAATAAATAGCAGAGGAACTTGCTCTCGAGGCCACCGTTATAGTACAGAGTTCAAGGCGGCAATCACACCCTCACGGAGCCAGCGGACTGCAGGACAGAGGGCTGCAGGTGTGCATGCTCCGGGGCCGGACACTGGCTCCGGACACAGGCGCTCCTCCGTCAGGGTCCCTTGCGGGCGCAGAGCGGCCTCGGGCACCATGGAAACGCTCCCTCTGCCCGGAGGCCGTTTCTCAGTCTTAAGAGTGCAAAGAGGACTATAAGACAGTGCGCCTGCCTGGTTTTTCTCCTCACTGGCTACGATTCTCTCTCCTTCGGGGATGGTTTTTCTTCGTAAAAACCCTTTTAAGAACAAAGGGCTTGAGGTCTTCATGCATCTCATCCCGGGGCCCCAGCTCTTTCCCCAAAACGGTGGGAATCGGTGGACTGGCTCCGGTGGAAGGTCACTCCGCCAGTCCTGGAGGCCTCTGGCATCGGACCTCCTGAGGTCCTTACACCACCGGAACCAGGGGTGGACCCAGGGGCCGCCCAGCCTGACCCTGGGGACCCATTTGGGGAGAGACCTCGGTTCGCGTAGCTCTGTTCCCTCCTCCCCTCCCCCGTGGGGGTGGAAGGGGAATCTCCGCCCCAAAATGTCCTGGGCTCCGCGCAGGAGCCTTTGGTCCGGGGACCCCCTCTCCGAGGGGCGAGGCGCCGGGCACCCGTGGGGGACACGGGGCGCGGGGCGTCACCAGGGCTGCCCGGCGGCGCCCAGCTGCGCCTGCGACACGGCGGGCACGGCGGTGGCGGCGGCGGCGGCGGCGGCCGCGTCCCCCACGCCGGGCAGCACGGAGCGCACGGAGCGGCGGAACTCCTCGTTCCTCCACGTGTAGAGCAGCGGGTTGAGCGCCGACAGCGCGCAGCACAGCAGCCAGCTGGCCGCCTGCACGGCGCCGGGCACGGGCAGCGCCAGCCCGCGCGCCAGGCTCACCCAGGCGAGCGGCTGCGTGGCCAGCAGGAACACGCCGCCCAGCAGCAGCACCGACAGCCCGCTGAGCCGCCGCGGGGCGCGCCGGGCCGGCAGGGGCGGCAGGGGCGGCGCGGGCGCGGGGCCGGGGCCGGGGCCGGGGCCGGGCGCGCGCGGGGCGGGCAGCGCGGCGGGCAGCGCGGCGGCGGCGCAGCCGGGCAGCTGGTGCAGCAGGTGGAAGTTGAGGACGCTGACCCGCTTCACGCTGACCCGCACGCGGCGCACGATGCCCAGGTAGCAGTGCAGCAGCAGCGCCGTCTGCGCCAGCAGCGCCGCGGCCGCCAGCAGCGCGGGGTAGTGCAGGCGCGCGCCCGCGGGGCCGGGGTCCGCGGGGCCGGGGTCCGCGGGGCCGGGGTCCGCGGGGCCGGGGTCCGCGGGGCCGGGCCGCGGCGCCCAGGGCGGCAGCAGCAGCGCCAGCGCCAGCGCCAGCGCCCAGCACAGCGCCAGCATGCCGGCCGTGTGGCGCCGCCGGTACAGCGCCTGGTAGGTGGCGGGCGCCCGCGTGATGAGCAGGTAGCGGTTCAGCGCCACGAGGCAGTGGGACAGCAGCGAGGCGGTGAGGCCCAGGCCCAGCAGCGCGCCCCGCAGCAGCCGGTAGCGGCCCGCGCCCGCCCAGCCCCCGGGCGGCGCGGCGGGCAGCAGCCCCAGCACGGCCTCCTGCGGCATCCAGAGCGCGCACACGCCCAGGTCGGCGGCGCAGCCGTTGACGATGAAGGCGTTGCTGGTGGTCTGCAGCTTGCGGAAGGACGCCACCAGGTAGATGACCATGCCGTTGGCCAGCGTGCCGCCCAGCGCCAGCCCCGAGTACAGCAGCGACACGGGGATGCGCCGGCCGGCGCCCGCCTCCTCGTCCTCGCACAGCAGCAGCGGCGAGCCCCCCGCCGCCGGCGCCGCCGAGGACGCGTTGGCCATCCTGGCGCTTCGCACCTCCGGCCCCTGGGCTAGCGCTCCGCCCGGCCGCCCGGTGCCGCCTGCGGGAGCGGAGACCCGTCAGCTCCTCCGCCGCACAAAGGCTGGAGCCGGAGCCGGAGCCGGAGCCGGAGCCGGAGCGGCGGGGGAGGGAGGCAGGAGCACGGGGGTGGCACTGACAGGTGCCTGCCTCCCGAGTGCCGCCCGGGCCGGGGAGAGGGTCCCGTGCGCAGGGGGCACTGGGGAAGCCCGCGCACAGCTGTGCCCGGACAGCCCCCCTCTCCCCCAAAACACACACGCTCACACACGCTCACACACACTCACACATGCTCACACACACATTCTCACACTCACACACGCTCACACATGCTTACATACACATGCTCACACACGCTCACACACGCTCACACACATGCTCACACACACACTTTCTCACACACACACTCACACACACACACACGCTCACACACACGCAGGAATACTGCCAGGTGGAGCCCTAGTTCCCAGGAGAAAGTGGAGGTACCCCGCTGGGGGAAATGGGGGGCGGAGAGGAGTTGGGGTGCCTTACTTGCGGGCTGGTCCTTAGCTGGCAGGTGCAGAGGGAGAGACGCCAAGAAGTGCCTCCTCCGAGGCAGCCTCTGTGGTCCCCGGACCCACAGGACACTCAGCTGGGACCAGTGCCAGGAGCAAGCACCCCCGTCTCCCTGGCCGCGTCCACGCACATGGTCCTGGCAGGACCGGCAGCTGCCGAGTGCCTCCGGGGCAGCTGGGCTGGAGAGGCGGGCGGGCGGGCAGCTGGGCAGCTGGGCTGGCGGGCGGGCAGGAGGCGGCAGGATGCCGGCGGCCGGGCAGGAGCCCCCGGGAGCCAGGCGCCCGCCCTGTGCTCGGAGGCGAGAGGGGGCCGGGTGAGCCCGCTCCGCTGGAGCTCAGCTCCCCGTCACCGGGAGGCAGAGACTATTCATCCCGCGGCATGCATTATTCAGCAGCTCTCCCTGGGAACGCAGACACCCGCCCGGAGTCCTGTCATTAACAAGTCCCTCTGCCTGTCTTCTCCTTCTCTCCATCGCCCGCTCTGCACCCCACTCCGGTCGCCTTTGTTCCCATCCCTTCAGCGCGAGAATAAAACTCAGGTGCTCCCTGCCGCCCCAGTGCCTCCCACCGGACTGGTGCATGCTGGGGAGACTCCCAGCCCCAGGACTGACCCCCCTCCCACCCTTTCCAGGGAGAATTCCTTCTATTCTAATGGAAATTTATTCTTTCTTTGGTGCGGTGGGACCTGGGTAATTATCCCCAGAAACCACCCCCCATCCCTGTTTAAATCAAAATTTCCATTTTTTTTTCTCTTCTCATCGCCACACTCCTTTCGCTCCTTTTGGGGTTCAGCTTGGGTTTCAGTCATGAGAAGGTTAGAGGGCGGAAATGACAGGGTCCGAAGTGAGAAACGGGAATGGGGGGAGCAAAGACCCAGAATGCCCCGCGGTGTCTGCCCGATGCCCCTCAGACGCCAGCCCCGCGGGCTGGTGATGGGTGGGCTCCGGCACCCGCGTGCGACTGAACTCATCCCGGGAACTCCGTGTTCGCGGGGACTGATGGTTTGGTTTTGTTCCCTGCGTGGTGTGTGGGGGAGACGCGGGTGGGGTTGCTGGACGCCTGGGCCCCTCGCTGGGCATCAGCCGGCCTGTCCTGGTCACGTTCGTGCTGGCGGATCGGTTCCCCCCCGGACCCCGGCCAGCAGCGCCCGCAGCGCCCGCAGCACCTGCAAACGTGTTGGAAGTATTTGGACCCGCGGAGTCAGACGGGGTTGCAGAGAAGAAAACGGAAACCCAGACTGTCTGTCAGTGACTTACCCAGAGTCACACACAGTGATATGTCCATGCTGTGAACCGGGTCGTCCATGACCCACAATCCACCTGACCCCACCGACTCCACTTCCTAACAAAACAGCATAGCAAGCCCACGGCCTCGTTCTCCTCCTGGGAAGTTCTAAGCCTCTCCATTTGTTTTTTTGTTTGTTTGTTTTGTTTTTTAATATGTTTGTATTGATTTCAGAGAGGAAGGGAAACACCCATGATGAGAGAGCATCGTGGATTGGCTGCCTTCTGCACAGCCCCTATTGGGGGTTGGGAGCCCACAACCTGAGCATGCACCCTTGGCTGGAATCGGACCCAGGACCCCTTCAGTCTGCAGACTGACGCTATACCCACTGGGCCACACCAGCCAGGCCCTCTCCATGTGTCTTTTCTGGGTGAATTGAACTGTACCTGACATTTCCACTGGCGTCTCCACAGCGATGGCCCGGCCCCAGGCGTCTGCCGTGTAACCGGCCCCAGGAGGCCTTTTCTCAGCGGCATGTGTGCAGGGTGCAGAGCGGCCTGGCTGCCGTCGGAGTGCCCATCTGTGAGGCTGCCCAGGCCCCTCTTCCCTGAGCTGCCTTCCCACCCTTTCCAGGAAAAGCAATTTGGACTAACACGGCTTTGGCTTGGTCTCTGTCCAGAAGGGACTTTTTTTCTTCCAGTAAGAGGTTTATTATAGTCATGTGTTTTTTTAATCTGCTTTAAAAATATGTCTGAGAGTCTTAGGAATTTGATGGAGATCGTTTCGTGGTTTTAAGCATTGAGGAATTATTTTCTGTTGTTTCAATGATGAGATCAAATCCCTTGAAAAGTGTGCAGTGTGTGTACATATCGCTGATGGGGGAAAAAGATGGCACACTTATAGAAGCCTGGCCATAATCACTACCACCCTTAATTACAGGTCAGCAGAGGTGATAGGAAAACAATCAAAGAAACCGTGTCCTTTTCGGGACTAAATTAGGATGATGAGGGATCGAGTGCCCGGAGCCACAGCCCGGTCCGCCCTCCTCGAGGCCATGATGGTGGCCAGGAAACCATGGTCCTTTCCCTGTGGGACCCGCCTCCGAGGTCAGCCGGGCTCCGGGTCTGAGACGGTTCTCTCATCCCCCGGCCAGGACACGCCGGTTCCCAATCAGGACCAGGATGCCGGACCCGCTCCCCGCCGCCCGCTGCCTTCGGACCTCAGCACACGCCCGCTCCCTGGGGTCCCCCTCGGACCACACCCTCCTCCCCCCCGCCCCACTTTCTCTGGTTCCCCGGGAGAGGCGTGTCCGGGGGCTGGACGGTCATTGTTTGGTGTCTGAGTGGAAACGTCAAACCTGGACGCGTCTGCCTTCGGTCAACGCGCCTTTTCAACACCGCATCGTAACACGTGTCATTTCAGGAATTAAATTCTTTCCCACCAGGTTCCAGGGTCCCGGTGCCGGGCCCTTTAAGATGCTACGCTCCCGCTGAGGATCAGCAGGAACTGGTTAATTTACAGGCACGTCTCGGCAGCTGATTGATGTTTCTCTCTCGTCGATGTTTCTAGCTCTCTCTCCCTCTCCCTTCCTCTCTGTAAAAATAATAAAATATATTAAAAAATAAAAATAAAACACGTTGGTCAGCTTGCTGCAGGCCAGAGGGGAGAGACCAAGCCGTGATGTAGCTCGCCTCTACTGGGGAGGTGGGGGGCCTGCAGGTTAAAGGTCAGCCAGCTCGTGTCTGTCCACTTCCAACCAGCCCCAGACCGCAGGGTTCGCACGAAAAGTCGACCTGCAATGTTAAGCTTCTACTCGCACTCACCACAGTTAGAATTCTCTACAAAAGCTCTTCTTCTCCTCCTCATGATGATTATCATAATTCAATCCATAGAGGAGGAACTGGGTGGGAATATATTACCATTTCAATTCGGCTCAAAATAACCTAATACCGTTATTTGCCACGCCCCGGGCTGGGGCCGTGGCCCGTGCAGCCTGTGCGGACACGGGACACGGAGCTCCCGCTGGGCGGTCACCTGGCGGGATCGGAAACTCCCATTTGTCTCCAGAGTCAGCACCACCCGGTTCCTGCTCTGCCGAAGCCCAGGAGGCGCCCGCAGCGCCAGGACCTCTGCCTCCGAGGCTCAGAGGGAGAGAGCCCAACGGCGGGTGCTGTCCGCTCATGGACCAGCAACTGATGGGAAAGGAAACCTTAACGTGTCAGTGGGTTAGCCCACAGGCCACACGAGGCCGGCGGAATCCTTTGGCCTGGCCCCATCTGGGATGAGTGAATCCAATGCCTGACCCAGCCCTGACCGGTGTGGCTCAGTGGATAGAGCGTCGGCCTGCGGACTGAGAGGTCCCAGGTTTGATTCCAGTCAAGGGTATGTACCTTGGTTGCGGGCACATCCCCAATAGGGGGGTTGTGCAGGAGGCAGCTGATCGGTTTCTCTCTCATTGATGTTTCTAACTCTCTATTCCTCTCCCTCTCTGTAAAAAAAAAAAATCAATAAAATATGTATTTAAAAAAATAATATAGATAACTAATTAATTAAATGTCTGACCCAGCAGAGCAGGCTGAGTTAAGCTGACACGTCTGTACGGCCCACACACAATGTGATAAATACCCACAAGGCTCTGGGTCAGCCCGTCACCGTGGACAGCACACGCAGAGCCGCGGTGAGGAGGTGACTGTGGCCCTTACCTGCGGTGAGTCCTCTGCCTGCTGCTGCTGGGACCCCCTGGCTGACGCCTGCACCCCTCCCCGAGTTCCCACCTCGGGGACCACGTGAGCGCCATGACCCGCCGGCGGGAAGTGTGTTGCTACCAGCTCCTTGGCTGTTTTTTTGGGGGGTGGGGGGGGAAGGAGGAACTAAATCTGTCGGAAAGGACTGTCTGACCTTATCACCGTGTTTGTCAGGTCTGTGACGTCACAGGAAACCGGGGTAAGACGAGGCCCGTGGCCGCCTGGGGCCCGGCTGTCCCTGCGCTGGACGCAAGCACAAGGCTGCCCTCCCGCCCCCAGCCTCTCCCGCTGCTCGGACGCTTTTAAGGGGCAAACGAGGAGGGAAGAGCCTCAGCGAGGCCGCAGCCCAGAGGGTCCAGTCCAGCTGGAGACACAGAATCGCTCCGAGGCTTCTCCCGGGGCGGCGTCCACCGTCATAGATGACCCACAGGGCGGCGCTCTGCGCTTTATGGACAGAACGGGCGTCACAGAGAGAGACACGCCCAGACGCCGCGATCCCTGGTGGCCGGGCCGTTCGGAGGTTCCCCTGGGCTCACCGTCAGGGCTTCCGGGACACCGGGAGCCGGAGCAGGTCCATGGGAGGCACCGGCCAGACGGGATCCAGCACAAACCCACAGAGACACTGTGGGACATTCGTAACGCAAGCCCAGATCACAGAAGCCAGCGGACGTGTGAATGGCATAAAACTTTTATTATTTAGTAGCAGTGTATCCGCCTACACTTCAAAATAGAACAGAGCATCTTTGGGAAAGTAAAACTATTCATAACAAAATACATGTCAAACGATTTTTCATTATTGCAGTAGAATTACTTTGCTATATACTTTGTCTATTATATACATCCTCTTCTCGGTTCGCCTACGTATGCACATGTGTATAAATAATGTTTAAGACGTACACATGTGGATACCTAGGACGAGTGCGCGCGCGCACGCCTGGGAGAGTTACAGCAGTCACTGTTACAATCATTTTCGTAGCTGCACACGAGTTAGTGTTCACAGAACCAGAGTGTCCGTGTGGCTCCCTGCCCTCCTCCAGGGTCACCTGGATGGTGGCCCGCTGATCCCTTTGTAAAAAAATACTGCCACCTGTACATTTCACCAATCTCTCTCTCTCTCTCTCTCTCTCTCTCTCTCTCTCTCTTTTTTTTTTTTTTTTTTTTTTTTTTACAATAACTCATAATAAAATAGTTCACTATTTCGGCTTTAGAAAAAGTATACAATTTGTGATCCCTAAAAACATACCCTTCTCTTTATTTTAAATCAACGTAGTGCAACGATTTGGTACTGTCGTTCTTGGAGGTTAACTAACCCACCTGAGTCAAACGTTCATTCAAACACCAGGTAAAGTTTAAGACGTAAAACAAACAGGAGGCTCCGCTGAAGCGTGGGTGAGGGTCTCGAGGCCCCTCCTAATAAATACACAAAAATAACCCGGCGGGCGAGGCCTGGAGAGGCGCACCCTCCGAGGGGGGCCCCGGGGGTTCTCACAGGCCCCTGCACGCCCAGGGCTCCTCTCTGACAGGCGAGGACCGCCTAGCAGCATCCCTGCCCTGTCCTCTTCCTGGCGTGAACACGGGCACCTGAGCACGGGTGAGCCCACAGCGGGCCGCCCTGCTGGCCCGGGAGCCGGGGGGCCGGGGGCCGGGAGCCGGGGGGCCGGGAGCCGGGGGGCCGGGGGCCGGGGGGCCGGGAGGAGCCCGCTCCGAGCAACACCCAGCGAGCCGGCTGGCCGTGAGGCTCAGGGTCCGAAAGCCCGAGGAGGCGACACTGAGCCGCTCAGCAACCAAAACGCAGGGGAAGCGAGGCCGGGGCCGGGCCGAGGAGCAGCGCTCGGGAGAGACCTGGGCGCCCCGGGCCGTGGACCCCCTTCCCCGACGGAAGGACCTCCGGGCAGGGACACGTCCCGCTCCGAGCACCCTCCCCAGGCTCCTGCCCCGAGGGCTGCGGCCAGCACACCGCACACCACACTGCACAGATTCAAAATACAAACGTGTGTGTTTTTTTTTTGGTAGCAAAGAGCAAGAAAACCTAAGTCAAAATATAGTCTAACTTTTCCATCATTGTATATATTTATAAATTTATCAAAATAGGCTTTTGACGTTCATAATACATACATCATGACACTGTACAGATACACGCAGTAAGAAAAGGATCCCGCGGGCATTAAAGACCCTTCGGGCGGCCGGCCCGCATTAAAGCGTCCTGAGCGGCGCCGCAGTCTGCCTGGGCCGCGGGGCCGGCCGGTCCCTGAAGGCCGCTCTAACGGACAGGGACGCAGAGGTGTCCGGTGCCGCAGCCGGTGCTGGCCCTGGTCCCGGTGCAGAGGTGGCGCTAAGAGCAGCGAGCGGTCCGACGGCGGGCCTCAGTAATGGACATACTCAGACTGGAGGGACTGCGCGGGAGAGACACAGGAGGTAATGCCATCAGAGCCGCCAGCTCCCCACACAGCTCCCGCCTGCCTTCTCACCTTCCTTCCTTCCTCCCTTCCTCCCTTCCTTCCTGCCTGCCTGCCTGCCTGCCTTCCCCGTGGCGCTGCGGCCTGCTCTCCAGAAGGCCTGGAGATGCAGGAGGGGGCAGATGAGAGACGTGAAGCATCGGCTAAGGAGGGGTGTGCCATTCCCAAAGTGGCGGCAAGAAAGGTTTGATGTCGAAAGGTTTGCCAACGGCCCCAGCTGGGGGCTCGGTTGTCTGAACACCAAAAGGCTGCAGGTTCGATTCCCGGCCAGGGCACGCGCCTCGATGGCGGGCTGGATCCCTGGCTGGCTGCGAATGAGAGGCAGCTTATCTCTTTCTCAAAGAAAATCAATAAGTATATAATTAGAGGAGGATTAAGAAGCCCACTAACTGCCCTGGCCGGTATGGCTCAGTGGATAGAGCGTCGGCCTGTGAACTGAAAGGTCCCGGGTTTCAATCCCAGTCAGGGACACAGGCCTGTGTTGCAGGTTCGATCCCCATTGTGGGTCGTGCAGGAGGCAGCTGATTCTTGATTCTCTCTCATCGTTCATGTTTCCATCTCTCTCTCCCTTCCTCTATGAAATCAATAAAAATATATTTTTTTAAACTCTCTAATTTATTAGTAGTGATGACAAATTAAATATTATTTGAAAATCGGTAGGTAGGGCTCAACTCGCTTCCATGCTCTTGTGCAATGATATTGGATTTTCCTCAGCAATATTAAACGACACCTGTCACTAAACTGGGGGTGATTAGAATAGACTTTACGAATATGTATAATTCTGAGTGCAACGCAACACATAGCGAATGAACGTTCATGCTTCTGATGCAGCAGAAGGGGCAGTCCCTTAACTAAATTCCTCGAGGATGGGGGACTGTGACGCAAACACCTTACAAATCCTTTCCTTTTAGGGGGACGCAAAGCACAGCTCTGAACTCTGACCTTCCCTCCCCAGAGCATTTGTGCGGAAGAGCCAGGCAGCCCCCACGAAACAGTGGGAAGTTTCTAAAAAGGTAAACAGTGCCCGTTCCTCCCTGATCACGTCCGATACTGACGTACAAGAGGAGGGCGTCGGGGAGCGGAACCAGACGGCTCTGGTCCTAAAGTGACCCAGGAAAAGACGGGGGAACCCAGCTGCCGGACAGGACTCTGGGCAGCCAGGGCAGTGAGAAATGGCAGCCCAAACCAGTGCTAACATTCGCCAAACCCCTGCGCAGTCCTCCTCCGTCCACACCCGGGACAGACCCTCCCACCTCCACGCCTCGGAGCCGGTTTACGGGACTTGCTCCGTGCCCTCCCTCCTCCCCGAGAGCCTCTGCCCGGCCCGTCCGCAGCAGGTTGTGGCTCGGTCGTGTCCGTGCTGGGGCCGGTCCGTTCTGTTGACGGGAACAGGGCATCCGTCCACTTTGCAAATAACTTACTGAAAGATCCAGCCTCTCTCTGTGTACCTTTAAGTCCTCCCCACGGCCGCTCACTGAGGAGTCTCCACCAGCACCCTGAGCCCTCGGGGGCCACCACTCCGCTCCCCGCAGACCGAGAGTGAGAGACCGGTGTCCGCATTTCATGAGAACGAACTGAGGGTGAGGCAGCGCCGGGCACAGTGGGAGATTGGGGGGGGGGGAGAGAGGGGGAGCAGGGACTGTTTGTGGGGGTTAGGGGCTGGGGGTCTCAAGGCTGCAAGTTTCAAAGACGAGGTGAAAGGTTAAGAGCGCCCCTAGAGCTCTAGCCGGTGTGGCTCAATGGATAGAGCGTCGGCCTGCAGACTGAAGGGTCCCAGGTTCGATTCCAGCCAAGGGCACATGCTTGGGCTGCAGGCTTGATCCCCGTTGTGGGGGCATGCAGGAGGCAGCCGATCGATGATTCTCTCATCATTAATGTTTCTATCTTTCTCTCCCTTTCTCTCCCTCTCTGAAATCAATAAAAATATAGTATTTTAAAAATAAATAAATGTAAATAAATTTAAAAAAAATAAATAAAAGCGCCCCTAGGAAGAAGGACCAGGGCTTGGCACGTCTCCCCACAGGATGTGGGTTAGGCCGCGGCTTCAGCCCAGGAAGGCGTCGGGCACTGTCTCACACGCCTGCACGCACAGCGTGGCCAGGAGAGCGAGGGTCAACGTGCTGCCCCATGGGACTGATTCCCAACTCGCTCTCGGGACTGTTCTAAAGCACGTCTTCTTTATAAAACACCCAGGACTCAGCATTCTGACTCACGCTTTCATTCTGCTCGGCCCGTTGTTTTTATCTTTGCCATAAGAAGTAATACCTAATGCATCTCAAGTACTAAAAAAAAAGGGGGGGGAGGGGGAGAGCAATGCAAGTGAAGGGTGGGAAACTGAGGCATAAATATTACTTTACAGGAAATATTTATATAATCAAGCACTTATTTCTATAACAAGGGATTTTAATTACTACCCAAATGGAACATTCGGTTTCTTGGGACCGGTAAGTTCCAGCGGTTATACTGGGTTCAGACCAGATAAGCTTATCGTGAAGATAAGAAGTGCAAACCATAAAATTAATAGCGCAGCCGTAATTAACCTGGGAAAGGAGCCTAAAGTTACCTTAAGGGTGCAGCCCCCCAAATAAATGATGTCAAAACAGACGAAGTCGTGTTCCCCGAGAGCCGTTAGGTTTGACAAGAAACAAGTGTTAGGTGAGGAGATGAAACCCTGTTCTCCCCGGAACCAGCTCCCAGCCGTGCTGGCGGGTATAGGTAGTGCTTTAGAGTTAGCTGTTCGAGTGCTTCTTTTTTAATCAGCCCGTTACCTAATCGCGGTGGGAAAACCGCTGATGATCCGAGCTATAAATACGGGCAGGCCTTTTATCTCCGGCCCACGCGGCCCTCAGAGGCAGAGCGGGAGGAGTCTGAGAGATCGCCGTCTTTGCCAGCAAACGAACGAGGCCGATCTTCAGATCCCAACACCCTGGCCCCCAGGGCCCTGGGCCTGCTGTCAGTCTCCCAAGGGGTCGGAACCCCGCTCACCGCCCCCCTGCTTTCCCCACGCTCGCTCCCGCCCCCTCCCGAGTCCCTCCGGAGGAAAGCAGCTCCCCGCTGCCCTCGGTGTGGTTCTCACTCAGAGGACGGGCCTTGCGGAGGGTCTGTCTATGGCACCGGCCGTGGCCGGGGGAAGGCCCAGGGCTGCGGGGGACACCGGGGCACGGCTGGGCCTGGGGTCAGGGGAGGACACGTGGGGAGCCTCGGTGAGAGGAGCTGGAACATTCAGCACAGAGCGTTCGGGGGCCGCCACCTTGATGGAACGCTTCCCGCGCCCACGCCCGTCCCCGCCCCAGCTCCCCGCGCGGCACACACCCCGACAGACGTCAGAGGGCGGCTTCCCCCTGCAAGTGGGTCACTGAGCGCCACCTCGCCCCCCGCCCGGGCAGCCCGGCCCCGGGACCAGCCAGGGGCCGGAGGAACAGAGTGGCCGCGGCCTGGAGCCCCCCTCCCGCCCCCGGCCCTTCCTGTGGGAAGCGGGGAGATGGGCCGTGGTCGGCCGCCATCCTGGGGCTGAGCTGCTGCGGAGAGCGAGCAAGGAATCGAGGAATCGCAGCGCTCAGAAACGAGGCTGATTGCAGCTTCTGACCTGCTAGACGCCCGAGCCCCAGGGCCTTCGGGGGCTTCCTCCCGATGCGGGGGGTGCGGGGTGGCCCTGCCCTGTCCTCCCGGAGGACGTAGGAACCTCACAGCCCCGGGGGCATCAGGAGCAGGGCCGGCGCTTTAGACCAGAAACCCACACCCTCAGGACAGCTGCCTCCCGGCCGGGGGCTCAAGGGCTGAGCGTCGACCTGTGAACCAGGAGGTCACCGTCCGATGCCTGCTCAAGGCTCGACTCCCAGCATGAAGCGTGCAGGAGGCAGCCTGACCGATGTCTCTCTCCTCTCCCTTCGCTCTGAGATCAATAGAAATGTATCTTTTTTTTAAAAAAGAAAGAAAGAAAAGAGCCGCAGCGGCCCCACAGGGAACGCACAGCCTCTGCTTTGCCTCATAAAGCAGGGTTTCCTCGGGCACAGACTGCCTGCCCCGGCCGCAGGGGGCAGCCCCCCAGGACGGGGAAGGCAGAGGCGGAGGAGGGCAGGGCAGCGACCCAGGCCCGGGGCAGCCTCCCGGGGGCCGGGAGGGGAGACGGACCGGCCGGCAGCCCCACTTAGACCCGCGTTTCCTTTACAAGAAAACGACAGCGTGGAGGGGAGAGGAGGGAGCCAGCCGCCGCCCACACAGACTCTGACTTTAAATGGAATTATTGGAAAATTGCCCTCTTCGGGCAGAAGGGGAGGAGGAGGAGGAGGGGAAGGAAAATAAGAAAATAGCGACTGAAGCCACGATGAGGTTATGTAAGCGGGAGGCCAGGCACCCACAGGCCTGAGCATTCCCCCGGCCATGGGGACCCGAGCCGGCGCTGCCTCTGGCCAAGCAGGAGGTCGGGTACCCGCTGCCCACCTCAGCCGTGGCCCTGGCAGGTGCTCCCGGACCCCGTTCTACACCTAGCGCCCGCTCCGCACAGGGCAGGGCCTGCCTCCACCAGCTGGTGCAAGTACAGGCGGCCGCCCCTCCTGGCGCAGGATCTGACCTCGAACCCAGCTGTGCACACGCAAACACGTGACCGCTCCCACCAGCCGCCACGGGGATTTAGGCTTTGCCGACACGCATGCACCCACAGCAGAGTGGGGTTCGGGTCACAGGAAGAGGGGTGCCTGGGCCCTGATCTCCCCGGGAATCTAGCGGGAGGGTCAAACCCGCCCCTGGGAATGGTCGGGGGATATGCTGCAGAAGGACGTGTGGACTTCAATCAACACACGCACATGCACGTACACATGTGCACACTGCGTACACATGTGCACACACACATTCACACTGTATCTCCATGTTACAAAAATGGTTTCTGATCTGCCACCTGAGGGCGTGGATCCCACTAACTGTCGCCCACGGGGCTGCCGCTGGGCTGAGGGCACGCGGCACCAGCCCCCCCCTCCTCGCCTGCGGAGCCAGCTCTCCCGGACAACACGGGTAACACGGGAAGAACGCGGGTGCGAGGGGGGCCGGGGAGTCGGTGTGGCCGCTGACGTTGGCCCACGTGCCCGACCTGTGTGAGCTCGCTGTCCTCCTTTCCTGTCCCCGCTCCCCAAATCAGAGCTCACACCCGGACACCCGCCCTCAGTTCCCGTGGAGACAATCAAAATGCCCGGCCCGCGTGGCTCAGTGGTTGAGTGTCCTCCCATGCCCCCGAGGTCACCAGTTCGATCCCGATCAGGGTACATGCCCGAGGGGCAGGCTCGGTCTCCAGTCGGGGGCGTGCAGGAGGCAGCTGATTGGTGTTTCTCTCTCCCTTCCTTTCTGAAATCAATGAAGATTCTTTTTGTTTAAAGATTTTACCCCGAGACCCCCCCGTCGTGAAAGGGGCTGGTCCCGATTACAGAGCCTGCGGGTAAGGTGTTGGGAGCTTCCACCCAGCCTGGGGGGACCCAGCTCCGTCTGCCCGACCCTGACATCCTGCTTCTCCTGCACCCCGGGCCCCATGAGCCTCCCTATGCTCACCTCCCGCCCCGGGTGCACGCTGGGCAGTGCCCAGCGGAGGGGACCGCGCCAGGACCGCAGGCTCCGTGCGGAGCAGACACTGCCCACGACGCACCCTTAACGCACGGAGGTCAGCACGTCTGCCCGTCCGTCTGCCCACTTGTCTGCCCTCCCGTCAGCACACCCGTCTGTCCGCCTGTCTGCCTGCTCGTCTGCATACCCGTCAGCACACCTGTGTCCACCTGTCTGCCCACCTGTCTGCCCGCCCATCTGCCCGCCCATCTGCCTGCATGTCTGCCTGCCCATCTGCACACCTGTCTGCAACCTGTGTCCACCTGTCTGCCCGCCTGTCTGCCCGCCCGTCTGTCCGCCTGTCTGCCCGCCCGTCTGCCCGCCCGTCTGCCTGCATGTCTGCCCACTTGTCTGCCCTCCCGTCAGCACACCCATCTGCACCCATCTGCCCTCTCGTCTGCCCACCTGTCTGCCCACCTGTCTGCCCGCCCGTCTGCCCGCCCGTCTGCCCCCGTCTGCGTGGGAACCCTCCGGCTCAGGGGGGCGGTCAGAAAGCCCAGCCGAGCGCTGACCGAGGTCGGCCGGGGAGGAGGACAAAGAGGGCGGAGGAGCCAGTGGAAGCTGGCGTTTACTTGGGGAGCCGGTGGTGGACAGGAGGCGCCACGTCCCGGCACAGAGGGCTCAGAAGGCCTCCTTGGTGCTGTTGAACTTCTTGGGGGGCAGCCGGGGCGAGGAGGGCGAGGAGGGCGAGGAGGGCGAGGAGGGCGAGGCGGCCGAGGGCGGCGGGGCCCCGCAGCTGCGCTCGGGGGCCTGAGGGCCGAGCGGCGGCGTCTGCGTACTTACGGGGATGGACCGGCTCAGGAAGCGGGCCGAGGAGGCGGACAGGCCGGTGCAGGAGGCCCGGGAGCCGGGGGCCGCGGGGCCGGGCTCCTCCGTCTTGGCGCAGGGGGGGCCCCGCGGGCTGCCCGGGGGGCTGCGGCCGCACTGGTTGTTGTTGAGCTCGGGGTGGGCCCGCGGGGGCGCCGGGGAGCTGCCGTTGAGGTTGGCGAAGGGGCTGGCGGCGTAGCCCACCCTGCAGGGCGAGGCCCGCCGGCCGTCCGGGTCCTCGGAGTTCACGCTCAGGTTCCCCAGCGAGCTGGCCAGCCGCGAGTTCACCGAGAAGCTGGGGAGACAGAGCAGACCGCTACCGGGCCGTCCCCGAACACAGCGCGGCCGGGGCCGCCGGGACGGTGCTGGGGGGACGGGGCGAGGACGGAGGGCAGATGGCGGTGCTGTGGGACCTGAGATCTGGGTGCTGTTGGGTGTGAGATCAGGGTGCTATGGGTCCTGAGATTGGGGTGCTATTGGACGTGAGATGAGGGTGCTACTGGTCCTGAGGTTGGGGTGTCATAGGATTCCAGATCAGGGTGCTATGGGTCCTGAGGTCAGGGTGCTATTGGACTCAAGATCAGGTGCTATCGGCCGTGAGATCAGGGTGCTATGGGTCCTGAGATTGGGGTGCTACTGGACATGAGATGAGGGTGCTACTGGTCCTGAGATTGGGGTGTCATAGGATTCCAGATCAGGGTGCTATGGGTCCTGAGATCAGGGTGCTATTGGACTCAAGATCAGGTGCTATCGGCCGTGAGATTGGGGTTCTATGGCTGCTGAGGAGGAAGTAAGTGGACTCTAAGCAGAGTGAGAAGCGTGAGCATGAACTCATATGAGTTTGATTCCATGGCTCTGGGAACCGTCTGGGCCACGGCGGAGACGTGACCTCCGGCGTGTCCTCAGACACACTCAGCGCCTCCTCCAGACCAGGCGGCTGCGGGCGCCCGTCCCCACAGCGCAGGACAGGGCCGGCTGGAGGGCAGAGCCTGTGGGGTTTCTCCTCTCCCAACCCCTCTCCCCCGGCCAAGGGCAGCCAAATGCCTGCTGTGGCCTGCACCCAGCACCCAGCACCCAGCACCCAGCGCCCGGAGGGGAGTCACCTTCTCAGACTGGCGCCCGAGGCCAGGGAGCCCCTGGTGATGCGCTTGGCGGTGGCGGACGGCGGGGAGGCCACTTTGCAGATCTTCAGCGTGGACGCGGAGCCTTGTGCGGAGGAGGCCAGTCTGGGGAGGGAGGAGCAGGGCGTTCGCGGACATCAGCTGGGCCACGGCGGTCAGCGCGCCAGCGGCTCAGACCCGGGCGTGGGCGCGCCGGGCGGCTGGGGCCTCGGCGCTCAGCCCGCTCTGCGAGGGGCCGTGCTGGGCTCCAGCCGGGACCCCACGCCCTGCTCTTCTCCTCCCGCCGTCCTGGGTCCCCTCCCCTCCCCGCCATGTGGCCCACGGGTCCCGCCACGGCTCACCCGTCCTCCCCTCCCCCGCCCCGGCCTGGCGAGGCCACGGCTGTGCCTGCTCCCACCTGCCAGCCCCGTCTCTGCCTCTGACCCCCAAGACTGTGGCGGCAAACTCGTTAGTCCACAGAGCCCAATGGCCTGGCCCGACCTGAGAGCACTCGGGGGACTTTCCCCCAGAAAAACAGGAACGTGTCCTCCCCGCGTGGAGGGCAGAGGAGGGAACACAGCGAGAAAAGAGAGGAGGCAGCGACACGTGCAAAAACAGGGAGGGGAGAGCGGAACTGCTATCCCTTCGCAGCAGGATCGGGCGCCGGGTCCAAGGGGCCGGGGCAGCCCATGGCCGGTCAGACCCCGTGCTGGGGCACCAGTGCCTGTCCCAGCCTCCGGGCCCCGTGGCCGCCCAGGAAGGAGGGCGGAAGCAGAGAAGCGCAGTGAGCAGCTCATCCTCGCCTGCTGGCGGGGGTAGGGAACGGCCGGCCCGCGGGCCCTGTGAGGCTGAGAAACCCCGTGGCCCGGCCCTGCCCGGCACTGGGCCGAGATAAACGTCCGGCCGACCCCACAGCAGGCTCTTAAGCGGATACGGCTGTGTGGCCCCGAGTGACGTTACAGATACCCCCGGGCCAGGCCGGGGCGCGGTCAGAGGCGGGTGATGGAGGGGGAGCTGGAGCCCGGGGCTCCGGCCGCCGTACCTGACAGGCTGGGACACCACTGCCCTCGGGGGCCCCTTCAGGTCCTCCAACCTACAAAGAGCAAGACAGGCGCTCAGGTCCCCGCCCAGCCGGGCCGAGGCGTCAGACGGGCGCGGGGAGGCCTGGGGACCGGACAGACTGTCCCTTCACCGGACAGACCGCCCCGAGCCGGGGGAGGGGACTGCGGTCTCTCTGTTCATTCTGAATCCCACTTGGAGGAATAAAAAAAAAGGGGGGGGGGTTTGTTTGCCCTTGTTTCGTCTGCTTTGTTAATCCTCACCCACAGATATTTTTCAACTGAATTTAAATGGAGAGGGAGGGAGGGAGGGAGGGAGGGAGGGAGGGAGGGAGGGAGGGAGGGAGGGAAACATCAATGTGAGAGCAGCACCATCGATGGGTTGCCTCCCGCAGGTGCCTAGCCCGGGGTGAATCCTGCAACCCAGGTGCGTGCCCACGACTGGGAACCGAACCCAAGGCCCTTCAGTGCCCAGGCCGATGCTCTCACCGCTGAACACACTGGCCAGAGTGCAGCCAGTCCGTGATTCTCTCTCCTCGTTGATGTGTCTCTCTCCCCCTCTCCCTGCCCCTCTGACATCAATAAAAATCGATTTAAAGAAAAAGGGGGGGTGGTAGGGTCCTGTCCGCCTGTGGAACACCCGAGGGCCCCGGGGTCCGGTCTCACCGGAAGGCGCAGGGCGGCGAGGAGCGCGGCTGGCGCTGGCTCTTTAAGGCACGTAGTTTGTCTCCCTGGGTGATGCTGTTCTTCATCTCCACGTCCTCATCCTCTTCCGGGTTATTCTGGGGGAACGGCATAAAGGTCACGGTGAGGCGCTGGCGCTGGCAGACGGCTCACCGGGCGGCAGGTCACCCCTGCGTGCAGGGCATTTCACACAGGTGAGCGTGCACCGTCGCATGCCCTGTGAACTCAGCCCTGCGCGTGTGCGTGGAGAGTGTGCAGTACAGCACAGGGGACAGTCAACGGCATGTGACAGGGTAGCGCGTGCCCCAAATCTGCGCGCCTTTACTAGCAAGGCTCTGCGCGTGGCACCCCGTCTAACAGCCTCCCTGCACCCTGCGCGTGGCACCCCGTCTTGCTTTGGGGGGGGAGGACTCCACGCCTGAGACCCGGGTCCCCCGGCCGCTCAGAGAAGGAAGAAGCCACACGTGCAGGAGGTGAGTCCCGGGGGGACCCCCGCCCCCGGGGAGACTCACCTCTCCGAACCGCTCCAGGTTCTGGGTTTTGGATACGTTCCCATGGATGGACAGGTCATCCAAGCTCGAAAGGATTTTATTGATACTCTCCTCGCTGGACGGTCTGCTTTTCAACTTGGATCGAAAGATGTCCCCTTGGACCCAGAGCGACGCTTGCTTTCTGTGGAGAGGAGAGGAGAGCGCCCGTCATCTCAGGAGTGCGACGTCGTGTCAGTAAAGAGACGGCAGACACACATTTACGAAGCAGACGGAGCGATGGCGAGGTCTCAGGGTAAAGAAAATAAAACGTCCTGAAGCCACGGCAGTTACACCCTGCACAGAACACCAACGGCTGGCTTCTGACCCGGGTCCCGGTCGCCACGGGGTGGACTGCTAAGGTCCTCAGATGCTCAGGACAGATGCCACCGCAGAAGACTGTGAACCTCCTGTTGTTGTTTTTAAAAAAATATATTTCAATTTATTTCAGAGAGGCAGGGAGAGGCAGGGAGAGAGAAACACCCATGATGAGGGAGAATCATGAATCAACTGCCGCCTGCACGCCCCCCTCTGAGGATGGAGCCGGCAGCCCCGGCCTCTGCCGAGACCGGGCATCGAACCGGGACCTCCTGGTTCCTAGGCCCACGCTCAGCCCCTGAGCCACCCGGCCGGGCTGACGTCTGCTTTCTGAATCCCCCTGTGCTTGGTGTGGCCAGCTGCCTTGTCTCGGCTTTGAATTGCGAGCACGTAGTTCGTTCACTGCGGGCTGCTTCTGTCCGGAGCTGGCCTCCCTCCGCATTCCTGCTGAGGCCTGCCCGCTGCCTCCCTGTGACCTCGTCACCCCGAGACCTCGTCACCTTCCCGCCCGGACACGCCCTCCCAGCGCCACCCGCCTTCCCGTGTCCACCCAAAGCCACAGGGGTCGAGGCGTCTGTCCTCAGCCCAGGCCTGCTGCGCTGCGGCCTCGGCCATCGGCCCCGGGCGGCCGCGGGCACAGGGGACGCTCCTGGGCTCCAGCATCGGGCGGATGGACCCTCTCGCTGGGCGTCTGAAGACAGGGCTGTACGCGGCGCCCACGCCCGGGAGGCGGAGCAGACGGCCACGCAGGGAGAACTGCCCGCGCTGGGTGCTGCGGGCGCTCCGTCGGCAGGTGTTCGGAAAGGGTGCCGAGGGGGCAGGAGAGGGGCCGGTTCTGCACACCAAGAACAGGGAGCTGGGCTCTGGCCGCTGTGGCTCAGTGGATAGAGCGTCGGCCTGCGGACTGAAGGGTCCCGGGTTCGATTCCGGACAAGGACATGTACGTTGGTTGCAGGCACATCCCCAGCAGGGGGGGTGTACAGGAGGCAGCTGATCGATGTTTCTAATCATTAATGTTTCTATCTCTCTCACCCTTCCTCTCTGAAATCAATAAAAATATATAAAAGGAAAAGAAAAGAAATTCTGCCCTAACTGGCTTGGCTCGCTGGTCCATGTTTCTCTCCCATCGATGTTTCCAGCTCTCTATCCCTCTCCCTTCCTCTCTGTAAAAAATCAATGAAACATTTTTTTTTTTTATTTTTTTTAAAGCACATGTAGCTAGAAAGGGAAGGGATGATTTAGGACATCCCCGGAAGAGTCAACTGGCTGAACCTCATCTCGGGGTAGCACCCTCCACCCCGGCCCTCCGGCCCTGCTCTCACCCCAAACACCCACTTCACCCCGAAACCAGGATCGCTATTTCGCCTCTAACGCCTTCCACACAGGGAACAAAACAAAAACCGTCCCGCGTCCCACAGTAACCGGGGTGAGATTTTCAAGATCAATTCCTGACGCCACCATTGCCGAGAATTCTCCTCAGACCAGACACGTGTTCCTGCTCCGCCGAGGGCTTCGGCGCCAGCGGGCTGCGTGAGCCGGACGGTGTGAGTGAACACCGAAAATCAAGGAGCCGTTCCTGCAAACGGTGCCTCTCGCACCAGCTCCGTTTCAGACCGCGGGTGTGCCTGTGACTCTAACGGACACACAGACTGTCCAGCGTCACTCTAATCAGCCTCTAAGAGCTCAGATCCTACTTGTTGCTATTTTAGGAACAGCAAGTTCTGGAACCTTTTACACAGATCATTTTAAAAACTTGGAACCCACTTTCCTTGGCCCAATGCCAGTCTCTCTCTCTCTCTCTCTCTCTCTCTCTCTCTCTCTCTCTCTCTCTCTCTCTCACACACGCACACGCGTGCTGAGCGCGCACAGCAGGAGTCCATCATGGTAAGGAGCTCCAGCTCCGGCTCCCACATTGTTCCCGTCGCTGAGCAGGGTCCCTCGTCCTGTGCCTGCCGTTTCCTGAGATAAACAGCGCTGGCTGACCCGTCACTCCCATGTCACTCCGCTCTGGGTGACGGTCACCAGATGCTGCCAGCACCGCGCCGAGCGGGGCGGCCAGTGCGGAGACGCGGCAGCCTGGACCGACCACACACGGTCTGCGCGTCTGTGCAGAAGCCGGAGCCCCACGCCTGCCGATGGGCGCCCGCTGGGTGCCCGCCCAGCCCTCTGCAGGGCACGCCGCGGCTCCCTGGCCCTCTCCCGGCGGATGGCCAGCAGACGGCCAGCAGACGGCCAGCAGATGGCCAGCAGGCCGACGGGCAGGCGGACGGCCAGGCCTCTCCACACGGACGACACTCACCACTGAGCCCACCGGCCAGGGCGCCTCGTCCCGCTCATGGCAGCCGGCTGGTGGTTTCTGAAATGCCGAGGGGACGCCAGGAAGGGTTAACTCTCTTCCCGGGGACCGGGGTTTGGCCGGAGCCAGTGCGTGCGTCTGGGCAGGGCGGGGGGGGGCTATGAGTGTTCTTCTGAGTGCGACCCTCAGGCCTGGGAACGCTCAGACCAGCCACATGGCAGCCACCTCTGTCCATGAGCGGCACCTCACAGAGGCCCCCCGCCTCGCTGTGTGTGTGTGTGTGTGTGTGCTGTGTGCTGTGTGTGTGTGTGCGTGTGTGTGCACCTGCTGTGTGCGTGTGTGTGCACGTGCTCTGTGTGTGTGTGTGTGTGTGTGTGTGTGCGCGCGCGCGCGCATGCTGTGTGCGTGTGTGCTCTCTGTGTGTGCGCGTGGGTGCTGTGTGCGTGCATGTGTGTGTGTGTGCTCTGTGTGTGTGCGTGCTGTGTGCGTGTGTGTTTTCCCGTTCTGCTCACAGACATGCGAACACAAGGAAAGAAGGAAAGCCATGCGCCAGGTGGGATGACAAACTCACACGGTGGCCGGGCCACCCAGGAAGCGACAGGGAGCCGGCAGGAGGCCGCGCCATGCCCTCGCCGGGCCCCGGGGGCTGGGCTCCCTCCGGCTGCAGCACTCACCCCCTGGCTGCCCGGCTGCCACGTCGGGGGAAGAGGCAGGGGGACCGGGGGACCCGCCGTGGGGACACAGACTTACTCCTCCAGGAAGTGCTGCTGGGGCCCGATGATGGAGCCGGGCCGGCATATTCGGATCCAGGAGATGACCTCGGCATGCGTGAACCGGTAGTGCTTCATGACGTAGCAGCCGATCAGCGTCCCCGTCCTGCCCAGCCCGGCTGCAAGAGAGGGACAGAGCCGATGCCAACCCGCCCGGCACCTGCCGGCGCTGCCCGTTCAAACCGCTACCGACCGTTCCACAGACGACGGAGGGCGTGTGGGGGCGGCCCGGGGCATCTGGAGCAGGGCCACCTCCTGACACCGAGGACCCGCCTGACACCGAGGACCGGCCGGCACCGACACGCTGGCCAGAGGGGCGTGCAGCCGCGGCCCCCGGGGGCCCTTCCTCAGACGTAAGCACCGGGAGACACCGGTCCTGGTCTCTGCAGAGGTCTGACGAGGCCGCAGGTCGTGTGGACAGAGCACGGCCTGGCGGCCCGGAGCAGGGCCAGGGCCCAGGGGGCGTCCAGAGCCCCTCGGCTGGCCTCTGGGGAGACACGAGCCCCCGCCCTCTCCCTGGGAGCGGAGTCTTCACCACACACAACCCCCCCCCCCAAGAAAAGGTGCAGAAAGTGTTCAGATCGCCCTGATCCTTCAACAGCTGTAATTAATCTATAAAAAGAACGTCCTCTGCGCTCTTCCCAGGAGGAGCGCTCCGCTCGGTTCTAAGGAACCTGAACGGGGGGAGGCGTGCCTGGCCGAGGAGGGCCGGCGCGCGGGGCGAGCAGCCGGACACGGTGTGTCCACCGCCCGCCCGCCGCCCCCTCACGGGCCAGGCCGGCCCCGAGCGCCCCACAGAACAAGCACCTCAAACTCACGGCCCCTGGGCCGGGGCCTGGCTCACCTGGCCCGTGCCAGCCTTGGCGTGGGACACGCTGGCTCCAGAGCCTCAGCGATCCCAGGCCAGGACTGCGCGGCCGGCCCTTTTCCCAACCACTGCTTGTGCTGGAAGATTCCACCAGCCCCTCGCCCTCTCGGGGTCACCCAGAAGGCGAACAGGAACGCTGAGCGGTTCTAACAGCCGCACCTTCCAGCACACCGGCTCCGGCCTGTCCACCGGGCGGGAGCCGGCTCCTGCCCAGGGCATCGGGTGTTTGTACGTCATTCTCAGGCCACACGCCAGTATCCACGTACAGGCAGCCCACTCCGTTCGGTCAGACGGTTCCCTGACTCCCGACGCCTGGGCAGGGCCAGGCCCAGCGCCTTCGGGGGCCTCCCCGCCCGCAGGCCGGATGCCCTCACCCCGCCCGGGGCAGCCCGCGGCGGGAGGCGGGGCACGGCCTGCTCTCCCCGGCGGCCGTGGGACAGGGAAGCCATGCTCCCGCCGCCTCCTCGCCGTTCAGTTAAAATGCTCGAGGCGGCTCGGTTCCCAGAACGCAGAGCTGACTTAATTAGGGCGGATGTCAAAATAATTAACGGGCCGCGGCAGACACTGCCGGGGGAGAGGGGCAGGGGCGGTGATTGCTCCGAGGGCGTGATCCCGGGAAAGGCTCCACGCGTGTGCACAAGTGGCGGCAGGGGAAGGCTCAGGCGGCTGTCACCACTGGAGCGGGCTCCCCACGCAGACCGGGCTCCCCCCGCAGACCGGCCTCCCCGCGCAGACCGGGCTCCCCGCGCAGACCGGGCTCCCCCCGCAGACCGGCCTCCCCCCGCAGACCGGGCTCCCCCCGCAGACCGGCCTCACCCCACAGACCGGGCTCCCCCCACAGACCGGCCTCCCCTCACAGACCGGGCTCCCAGCACAGACCGGGCTCCCCCCGCAGACCGGGCTCCCAGCACAGACCGGGCTCCCCCCGCAGACCGGGCTCCCCCCGCAGACCGGGCTCCCCCCACAGACCGGGCTCCCCGCGCAGACCGGCCTCCCCGCACAGACCGGGCTCCCCCCGCAGACCGGGCTCCCCCCGCAGACCGGGCTCCCCCCGCAGACCGGGCTCCCCAGTGGGGGGGGTGCAGGAGGCAGCTGATCAATGTTTCTCTCTCATCGATGTTTCTAACTCTCCCTCTCCCTTCCTCTCTGTAAAATAATCAATAAAAAATATTTAAAAAATAAAAAATGCCCGGCCAGCCACACCGCCCCCAGCACCCCCATCTGAGCCACGCTTCTCCCGGGAGGGGCTGTGCCAGCAGGCCGCGTCCCCCCATGCTCAGACGTAGCGGCCGCGGGCGGGCCCGGGGTGCGGGCCGGGGATGCGGGGTTCAGTGTGCGGGCTGCGGGCGGGCCTGGGGTGCGGGTGCGGCCACGGGAGGCAGGGGGCAGCGTACCTTTGCAGTGCACGGCGATGGCGCCCTCGGTGCTCTCGCAGATGCTCAGGAAGCGGCGCAGGATGCTGTCGCTGGGCGTGCTGCCGTCGGTGAAGAACAGGTCGTGGTGCTCGAAGCCGGCGTCCGTGAAGCGCCGCGCCTCGTAGATCTTCTTGTTCAGCCTCACCACGGCCGTCACGTTGTGCTTCTTGAAGTAGGGGAAGTAGGCCTCGGGGGCGTGGAGGGGGTACCCTGGGGGGAGCGGGCTGTCAGCACTGCAGGGAGCACACCCTCCCGGGTCTCCCCCGGGACCCTGGCTGTTCCTAAGCCCGGCCCCGCTCCCCGGGCTGGGACTCCCCACAGCATTCCCGCCAGGCCGCCTGGGCTCATGTGTTCGAGGTGGGTCTTCCGCCTGCTCCCCCCACCCCACCCCCGGAGCCCAGGGTCACCCCCCGGGGGCAGGCAGGGCTGAGAGGCCGACACACAATCTCCAGTCCTGAGCGAAGAGGGAAGAGAGTGCATGTTCCGTCTCCCCTGGGGAGGGACAGACATGGGCGCAGAGAGCCACGTCCCCACCGGGGACGTCACCGGGCTCCGGGCTGGGTCACCGTTCTCCTGAGAACGGGGCCCAGGGCCGGGACAGGATGGCCCGGGACCGGAGTCCTGCCGAGGATGGTGATCGCAGCTCGGAGTGCCGAGCACTCTGTGCACCAGGCTCCACGCGACCTGCCTCGCTGACCCCGGGGCCGGCCGGCTGGGGGCCCGGGGAGGCCTGGCCTGCACACGGCGGGCAGAGAGCGGCAGAGGCTGCGCCTGGAGCCAGGCTCCGGGCTGCGCGGGGGTGATTTTGGGTCAGAACCAGCCCGAGGCTAATGGTTGGGCCTCCGCTTCCTAGAGTTGGTGGGGAGGTTTCTTAAAGATCCCCCGTGCTCCCGGTGAGTTATAACCAAAGCCAGGGCACTGTCCTAGGACTGGGTCAGTGCTCCAGGCCTGGGCTGCCCTTCTCCGGCCGGCCGCTAGGTGGCGCCCTGGCACCGGTGAAGCACAGGCAGGCCCTGGCACTCCCCGGACCAGGCAGAACTTGAGGGCAGAGAGAGATTTGAAAATGCATCTCTTCCCTCCTTGAAAGTCAGGAAACTAAAGGGTCGGGTGACTAGGCCCCCCAGGCATTATTAAAAGTAAAAGAAACTGCAAAATGGGCAAATGAAGTCAATATTAGGCTCATTTGTGATACACATGGAACCTGCATATCTGCTCCTAATAAGCACCTGTCATGTGCGGAGCGCGGGGCACAGTCTCGAACCCTCACTGCGCGCCTGCAGTGTGCCTGCTCCCCCCTTGGTGGAGGGGACCCCCTCAGAGGTGAGGAGGAGAGGGGACCCGCCCAGAGGCGCAGGAGGAGAGGGGACCCGCCCAGAGGCGCAGGAGCTCACACACCCCACAGGGTGCACCGGCCCCACCTGCCCGCCTCTCCCACCTGCTCTCCCCTTAAAGGGGCAGCTGACCTCCGGAGAGCGGGACTCCCTGCCTCTGCTGTCTGTCTGTCTGTCTGTCTGTCTCTCTCTCTCTCTCTCTCTCTCTGCGCTTTTGTTCTTTTTAAAATACACGCTGGCGCCAGAGGAAAACCTACCATTTTCAATCTTGCTTTTGGGGTGTGGTCCACTAAATGCTAAGAACTTCCCCGGGACGATCCAGTTGAAGTCGCCGTTTTCCACGCGCTGGCAGGGTTTTGTGGGGAAAGAGCAAAAGGAAAGTGATGTATCCCCAGGCCCCCGTCCCGCTTGGTTTTTGAAAGAACCCAGACTTTCAAAGAGACGGAACCGACAATGGCGCTGCCAAACGGCGGCCGCTTTTCTCAGGACGGGGCCAAGTGATGACGGACGAGCGCACAGAGATCAGCCTTTCCCGAGACCGAAGCGGTGGCTCCCGGTAGAGCGGAGAGGGGACACTGGCCACCGGGGCCCCGGGGCCCGACCCCCGCCGGCCGCCCGCGGGCCATGTCCCCCCCCCACACCCCCCGGCCATCGCGGCCCGAACCCGGGCTCCGTCCTCCGCCGGCCGCCCGCGGGCCCCGTCACACCCCCAACACCCCCCCCCCCCCCCCCGCCATCACAGCCCGAACCCGGGACCCATCCCCCGCTGGCCGCCCGCGGGCCCCGTCACCCCCCCCCCCCCCCCGGCCATCACAGCCTGAACCCGGCGCCCACCTCGTAGTGCTCGTACTCGTCCACGTCGAACGTCTCGAAGTCGAAAAATCCGTGTTGCAATCCCTGGGAGCAGAAGGGAGTCAGTTTCCCACTGAGCTGGGGCGGCACCTGCCAGCCCAGGAGCCCTCGCCACCTGCCCTGTGCCCACGCCCCCCCGTGCCCACAGCCCCTCCGTGCCCACTCCCCCGTGCCCACGCGGCCCGTGCCCACGCAGGAAGGACCGTGTGGCTGGCCGCAGAGCGGGTACCTTTCTGATTCCCTGCAGGCAGTCGAGGATGGTGAGGTTGTACGTGCAGTTTCCGAAGGAAGCGTCCCTGTGGACACAGACAAGCCCGTGAGCCCGAGCCCACGTCCGTCTGTGCCGAGAGCCCAGCCCCCGGGCCCGGGGGGCGGGTCCCAGCGGCCGGCGTGGTCAGCGCGAGGGGCCCGCCGGGTGCGACTCCTGGGGCCGCACTCCAAGGCCGCACCCCAGGGGGCGGGGGGGCCCAGCCCGAGGCGCGGGGTCGGACTCAAACCCCAGCCCTGCTGGGCCTGGGCCGGGGACGCCGCCCTGCGGCCTCCGAGTCCCGCTGAGACGCAGGCCGGGAGCAGCGGCCGCGCCCGCAGGACCCGGACGGCGTCGGCGACACTGAGCCCGAAGCCCTCCCCCGGGGCGGGCACACGGGAGGCACCGCTGGTGCCGTCACTGCTGCTGCGTCACTGACAGGCCGCACAGACGGGGCTGCGTTATTTCTATAACATTGTTACTGAG
Organism: Pipistrellus hanaki; assembly: GCF_964339955.1. Lineage (NCBI taxonomy): Eukaryota > Metazoa > Chordata > Mammalia > Chiroptera > Vespertilionidae > Pipistrellus > Pipistrellus hanaki. The sequence goes on along the minus strand of NC_140520.1, from coordinate 1,988,525 downwards.
GTCAGAGGGGAAGGGAGAGGGAGAAACATCAATGATGAGAGTCATGGACCCGCTGCCTGCTGCACGCCCCCCACTGCGGATCAAGCCCACAACCGGGGCTGTGCCCTGACCGGAATCGAACCCTGACCTCCTGGCTCCTAGTTCGACGCTCAACCCCTGGGCCAGCCAGGCGGGCTGACTTTTTGTGAAGAAAGACACTGACCGTCGAGGGAGGGGCGAGCACTGAGGGAGGCAGGAGGTGGGGGAGGGAGATGGGTGCAGGTCACAGACCCAGCAGCTGTTTTCCGGGGTGGAATGCCAGCCCCTCTCCCCCAGGCCGACCCCCCAAAACCACGGGAAACGGCGGCCAGGCCTCCGAGGGGCGTCCTCTCGGGAGGGACAGGCCGCACCGAACACCGCGCACTTCATCCTTTATTTACGTTCCGGGCCTGAGCAGGCTGCTCGCTCTCCGCAACCCAAGACGCCGGCTCAGGTTCGGCCGGGGCAGGAGCGGGCCCCGCCCGACCGGTGCTCCCAGGTCCGGGGGCACCCCGACCCCGAGGCTTGTCCCCGCAGCCCCCGCTGACCGCGGACCGGCCCCGCCCGGCCCCCCGCTGACCGAGGACCGGCCCCGCCCAGCCAATCCCCCCGCTGACCGCGGACCAGATCCGCCCAGCCCCCCGCTGACCGCGGACCGGCTCCACCCGGCCCCCCGCTGACCGCGGACCGACTCCACCCGGCCCCCCTGCTGCCTGTGGACCGGCTCTGCCCAGCCCCCCGCTGACCGCAGACCGGCCCGCCTGGCCCCACCCCGCCCGGCCCCCCTCTGTCCGCGGACTGGCTCCGCCCGCCCAGCCCCCCGCTGACCGCAGACCCCCCCGCTGGCCGCGGACCGGCTCCAGCTGCCCAGCCAATCCCCCGCTGGCCGCGGACCGGCTCCGGCAGGAGGCAGCCCATCCATGATTCTCCCTCATCACTGGTGCTTCTAGCTCTCCCTCTCCCTTCCTCTCTGAGATCAATACAATGTATATTTTTTTAAGTTAAACACAGAGAGAGAGAGAGAGATCCATTTTGTGATGGTGGCTCCCGTCTGCTTTGTGAGAAGGAAGGGGAGGCCTGAGCCCCTGTGGGCCCTGCAGGCTCTGACTTGCCCGGGCACAGTCACTGCTGCGGCCACGGGGAGACTCGCTCAGCAACAGAGAGGTCACGGGGTCACCCACCACGACACTCCCTCCCAACGCACACAGGCGTGCGGTCACACAGGCCCTGGCCCGGGCGGCGGGGGCCTTGGTGGTGAGTGCACCGCCTGTGTGCGTTGGGAGGGAGTGTTGTGGGGTCGTCTCCCGGAGAGAAAACCTGCTGTCCCCCCACGGAGATGAGCCGTCCACACCAGGCTCCGGGGGCTGGACACACACACACACACACACACACACGCACACACACACACCAGGCTCCGGGGGCCGGGGACACACACACACACACACACACACACCAGGCTCCGGGGGCCGGAGACACACACACACACACACACACACACACACACACACCAGGCTCCGGGGGCCGGGGACACACACACACACACACACACACGCACGCACACACACCAGGCTCCGGGGGGCCGGAGACACACACACACACACACACACACACACACACGCACACACCAGGCTCCGGGGGCCGGGGACACACACACACACACACACACACACGCACGCACACACACCAGGCTCCGGGGGCCGGAGACACACACACACATACACGCACGCACACACACCAGGCTCCGGGGGCCGGAGACACACACACACATACACGCACACCAGGCTCCGGGGGCCGGGGACACACACACACACACCAGGCTCCGGGGGCCGGAGACACACACACACACACACACACACGCACACGCACACCAGGCTCCGGGGGCCGGGGACACACACACACACACCAGGCTCTGGGGGCCGGAGACACACACACACACACACACACACACACACACATGCACACACACACCAGGCTCCGGGGGCCGGAGACACACACACACACACACACACACACACACGCACACCAGGCTCCGGGGGGCCGAGGAGGACACACACACAGTTCAAGGCCAGCAGCTCGCTCTAAGCCTCTCGGGGGCGCTCCTCACCATGCGGGGCGGGAACAGCACCCTGGGTGCTTAGAGCAGACGGTCACAGAGATGGGCGGGGGGAGGGAAAGTGGGAGATTGGGGATGAATCTTATTCAACAATTCCAGTTCTCAGGAGACGGGTTCCTTAGCACCATGGTGGGCAAACGGCGGCTCGCGAGCCACAGGCGGCTCTTCGGCCCCTTGCGTGCGGCTCTCCCACAAAACACCCCGGCCCGGGCGAGTCTACTTTGAAGAAGTGGCGTTAGGAGAAGTTTACGTTTAAAAAACTCGGCTCTCCAAAGGAATGTCAGTCGTCGTGCTGTCAGTATGTGGCTCCGTGGACGAATGAGTCTGCCGAACGCGGCCCCAGCACGTGTACGCTGACAGACAATCCTGCTCATCACCTGTCGCCGCTCCCCGCCCTCCGTGGTAACGTGCTCAGGCTCTGGGTTTCCCGGGGCTCCTTCCTCTCCCTGCTGTGCCCCCGATTCCCCCAGAACGTCAAGTGCAGCGGGTGCCGGCTTCCCCGCGGCCCCCTCCTGTGGTCTGAGACACCGGGTCGAACCCCTCGAACCCTAGGCATTTTCTCTTAACGAATTCATTGAAGTGATTGCTGGGAAGACGTCTAAGCGTGAGCCCCGGGGACCTTCACTGTGGTCACGTGACCTCAGAAACCGGCAGCAGCCGTCCTAGGCTGGCAGGTTTGCACACACAGCTGAGCACACGCTCGGGATCATTTACAACCAGAGAGGACCTCTGAGGGGGCTCTGATGTGGACCCCTCCTGCTGTCCACACAAGCTCAAGTTCACTCCAAATTTCTAAAAGATCTTCTTTGGCCCTAACCGGTGTGGCTCAGTGGATATAGAGCGTCGGCCTGCGGACTGAAGGGTCCCAGGTTCGATTCCGGCCAAGGGCATGTAGTACCTTGGTTGCGGACACATCCCCAGTAGGAGGTGTGCAGGAGGCAGCCAAGCAACGAGTCTCTCTCATCATTGATGCTTCTCTCTCTCTCCCTCTCCTTCCTCCCTGAAATCAATACAATTCTATTTAAAAATAAATAAATAAGGATAAAAAGATCTTCTTCCTGTGATGCTTACAAACTGCTCCCCCCCAGAGACCCACCCTGGCTGAAGCCACATGTGTGGCCGGCGGTGAGCCGGGCCCCGGAGCCTGTGCTTCAGGAAGATGCTGATTCTACCTGCCCAGCCCCGGCACGGGGTCAGAGGGCAGCCATTGCCCGGGAAAGGGAAGAATGAACGGGGGGACCGATGAGCTCGGTTACCGAGCGCTCACGACGAGTCTTGGTACGACTCTGAGCTCCTGAATCGGGCACCCCTCGCACTCAAGCAGCCAGGATATAGAAATGATCCGGGGAAATTAATCCCTAAAAGGAGGAAGCTGTTCTGTCTCACTAGATTGGGGGGAAGGGGGAGAGGAAACTGGGCAAAAAGAAAATAGTAGAAACCACCCGAGTTTCACTCCATGTCACATCCCGGTCACGGTCTTGAGACCATTGGAACCAATCACCCCCGGGCAGTGCGAGCCGCCCAGCCCGGCCCACCTCCCGCCCGCGCCCCCGCAGCCCTACCTGAATGGAAGGTAGGGGGGGTTGGAGCCGGACAGGAGCGCCCTGTAGGCCTCTTCCGGAGTCTTCTTCAAGTAGATGACCTGCGGCAGACAGACAGCGGGTTCAGAGGGCACCCAGGCCGCCCAGAGCGGGATGCTCGCCCCGCGGGCACCCCCTCCCGCTCTGAGGGGCAGGAGGCAGGTGATCGCGGAGAGCACCGGGGCTGCCCGCCTGTCCTGTCAGCCCTGGCGTAAGGGAGGCTGAGAGCCTGGGCATAGAGGGCAGACCCTGAGCTGCCTGGGCCGTGCTAAAGGCACGCCAACAGCCAGCTGGTGTGGCTCAGTGGTGAGCGCCGGCCCAGGAACCAGGAGGTCAGGGTTTGATTCCCGGTCAGGGCACAGGCCCGGGTTGTCGGCTCCATCCCCAACAGGGGGCGTGCAGGAGGCAGCCGGTCCATTGATGTTTCTCTCCTTCTCCCTTTCCCTTCCTCTCTGAAATCAATAAAAATATATATTCTCTCTCACACACACACACACACACACACACACACACACGTCATGGGGTGGGTCCCCGCTGGGAGCAGACCCACTGTGTGTTGCTGACGGTACTGTGCTCCCTTAGACCCCTGGCCCCCGGCCCTCTCGGGAGAGCCGCCTCGGGGCGATGGCGCTGGGTCAGACCGTGGAGCTCCCTGCGCAGAGCAAGCCCAGGGCCCGGAGCCGGAGGCGGACGCCCGGGAGCCGCTCTCCCCGCCGCCCGGCCGCTGCTCTCCCCGCACGGCTCAGCAGCAGGACCCGCTCCCGCGGGAACGTGAGCCGGGCTTTATTTTTATCCCGGCGCTCAATTATTCATCCGCGCAAAGCGACACCGCGAGGCCCCGCCATCCCAGGAAGGCCGTCCGGGTCCGGGGCAGGCGAGGGCAATGCCCTCCGCGCCCGCCGCGGGGGCGTGGGCGAGGCGGGGCGCCCACAGAGGGCGCTGCGGAGGGCACCCCCCGGGCCCTTAGAGCACCAGGTGCCATGTTTCAGGAGAAAATGTGTCATGGTTCTCATGTGTCACGGCCCTGCCTCTGGGGAAGGGGGAGGGAGCCCTGGCCGGGTGCTCGGCTGGTTGGAGCTTCAGCCCGAGGTTGCAGGTTCGATTCCCGCTCAGCACTCATCCTGGACTGTGGGCTCAGTCCCCGAGGGGCACGTGTGGGAGGCAACCGATTGATGTTTCTCTCTCTGCCCCCCCCCCTTTCCCCGTCCCTTCTTCTGTCTCTAAAAATAATTTTTTAAAAATATATCCTCAGTGAAGATTTAAAAATATGAAATAATTCTTTAAAATATGAAATAATTCTCCAGGTGGCAGGCGCTGTTCCCGGAAAGGGACTGATTTGGCCCCTTAATCCCCACGACCGCCCCGAGGCAGAGAGGAGGTGAACGTGGGTCCCCAAACACTTCTCCTCCGTTTCACCCCATGTCCGTGGGCCTCTGGTGCCAGCTGCATGGTACCAGCCACACGGTACCAGCTGCATGGTACCAGCCTGTATGGTACCAGCCACACGGTACAGCCTGCACGGTGCCAGCCACGGGTACCTGCTTACCCGGCTGCCCTGAACGCCGTCATGGCAGCAGGACAAGAACGAACGGCCCTGTCGCCAGCCGTCTGCACCCCGTGTCCGGGAGGCACGCGTCTGTCAGGGACCCATGCCTGCGACATGGGTCCCGGGTGGAAGAATTGGTGACGGGGAAGACGGCCTTGGGTGATGGGTGCACACGTACAGATGACGCAGCGCAGAAATGTAGGCTTGAACCTGTGCATTTGTTAGCCACGCCACCCAATGAGCTTAATTGTAAGACAAGCAGCAGCAGGAGGAGATCAATGAGCCTGTGGATACGCCTCTGACACGAACCCTGAGTGATTCCACACTCTGGACTGACACTCTGACATCACCAGCTCCTTCCAAACGCACTGCTCTCCCCGCACTGGCCCTGGGCTCAGGACTGACTCCAAACCTGGGGCCTGGTGGGCAGGGCAGCCGGCACAGGAGAAAGGTCTTCTTGATGTAAACAGAGAAATAACGGGAAGAACCGTGAAGCAGAGAAGACATAAGACTCTCTGGCCCGGCCGGCCGGCGTGGCTCAGCGGCTGAGCATCAAACCATGAACCAGGAGGTCAGGGTTCGATTCCCCGTCAGGGCACAGGCCCGGGTTCCGGGCTCCATCCCCAGTGGGAGGCGTGCAGGAGGCAGCCGATCCAGGATTCTCTCTCATCACTGATGTTCCTATCCCTCTCTCTGAAAAGTCATTAAAAACATTAAAAAGTAAATAAAGAGGCCGAGTTGCACAGGAGGAAGGCCTCCACGCTGGCTGGAGGGGTGGGGGGGAGAGGGAGAGACGGGGGAGAACCCGGCGGGGTGGGGGCAGGGACAGGGAGGCCGAGGGGCTGGCTGGCTCCCACGGTCAGGACCCTTGCAGAGGCCCAGCCCCTGGGAGGAGGGGAGAGGGGCGGGAGGACCAGACACCACGCATTCATTAGTAACGGGAGCACGCTCCCGAGGGACCACAGAGAAGCCGCGTGCTCCTTTCCGAGCTGAAGGAGCCTGAGGTGAGATGCTATCCGCTCCCAAGACAGAGGCCGGGGCATGGGAACCGAATGCCCCACCCGCCGCCCAGGCTCGGAGCCGCCGCCCTCTGGGGCGGCTCAGAATAGGAAACCAACAATGGGCCCCACAGGAACTGGCTGTTCCCGCCGTGTGTACGGGGCCGTTGCCGGGCGAGGAGGGGCACGGGGGCGGGGGGCGGGTCAGGTGTCCGCGGGGCGGGCGCGGCTGGAGCCTCGGCCCGAGCCCAGGGTGCTTGGCTACGGGACAGGACTGTCCTCCGAGAACAGGGCAGGATCAATCACTCCTCAGTGCCCACGCACTGTTAGCCCGGCCCAGCCTGGCTCCGTGGTGGGGCGTCGACCTAGGAGCCAGGAGGTCAGGGTTGGATTCCGGGTCAGGGCACAGGCCCGGGTTGGGGGCTCCATCGCCATTGGGGGGTGTGCAGGGGGCAGCTGATCTATGATGCTCTCATCATTGATGTTTCTCTCTCTCTCTCTCTCTCCCTTCCTTCCTCTCTGAAATCAGGAAAAACACATACACTTAGACTGCTTATTCCACTATGATGATGATGGTTTTCTCATGTCGATGTAGGTTTTAATTTTTTAATATTTTTTTTATTATGCACGGGCCGGGCTATATATACTTTGGAAAGCAGCAACCATGTTCCCTGAATACTTCCATCCACTCATGCCAACACGGAGGACTGAGACCCGTGAAGGCGGCGGCCTCGGGAGAAGGGACGAAGCCCAGCCAGCAGGGGCGGTGCCCACAGGCCCAACCAAGGCACCAGGGACCGGAAGTCCGCCACCGTCCCCGGGGCTGCTGGGACTGCCCGCCCCTCCCATCACGGCCGCGGGAGACCTCGCCACACACACACCCCCCCCTCCCCTCCCCGCTCAACTCAGTGCACCGTGAAACCAACGCACACAGCTCTTTCATGGGGAAAGTCAGTGATTTCTCAAGGCTGCTGCTAAGGCTCCAAAAAAGGCGAGAGCAAGCTGCTGGGAGCATGTACAGTGTTCCGTACTGAATACGGTGCATGTGTGTGTGTGTGTGTGTGTGTGTGTGTGTGCACGGTACCAGCCACACGGGACCAGCCTGAGAGCTTTTTAACACATATATATATTATTTCAGAGAGGAAGGGAGAGGGAAAGAGACAGAAGTATCAATGATGAAAGAGAATCATAGATCAGCTGCCTCCTGCACGCCCCCCCGCTGGGGACTGAGCGCACAACCTGGGCCTGTGCCCTGACCGGGAATCGAACCCTGACCTCCTGGTTCACAGGTTGATGCCCAACCACTGAGCCCCGACCGCCGGGCGCTGAGAGCCTGTTTACAGCACAGACGGGGCTTGTTATCAGGACCCAGGAGGAGAACAGAAATCAGAGATTCCTGGAAAGACGTGCTTATTCCGTTAAACGTGAGGAGCGACCCTCTGGCGGACGAAAAGCATTTTCCTCGCCCACAGCCAAACGGGATCCCAGACAGGGCGCCCGCCCCCGGCCGCAGGCTCAGAGCTCCCAGCTGCGCTGTCGGCCGGTGTGGTGTGAGGGGGCCTGACCTCCTCCAGAGCCACCAAAGACACCGCCAGGGTGAGCGCCCGTCCCGCCCACCTGCAGGCCATGGTCACACCGCATTCTCCCCCGCCAGGCTGTGAAAGGAAGGAACTGGGGACCGGAAGCTGCCGGGCCCAGGAACAGGCCCCGGAGCACACGCGTGGTGGCTGCCTAAGAACCCGGAGGCCAAGGCCTCTGTCCTGAACCAACAGTTTATATTTTTTTAGGCTGATGCTCAACCACTGAGCCACACCGGCCAGGCTCTGCACTAAACTTTTAAAGCCAAACCAGGGCTTTTAATGTCCGCTCCTCAGACACACGCTCTCCCTCCTTCGGCCATCACGGCCTGGTCCCCCCACACACACCCCGCCTTGACCCCCATCGCTGTCTGTGAACATACCAGGGCCCTCCCCCACGCAGGGGGGGGGACAGAAACGCAGGTGCATCTGGGAGGGGCTCGCCTGGGTGACCGACAGGAAGCCACGCCCGGCCTGGCCCGGGAGGAGCCGGCTGCCAGGCCACGGCAGGCTCAGAGTCAGCGCTGGTGGCCCGGCCGGTGTGGCTCAGGGGCTGAATGTCGGCCTAGGAACCAGGAAGCCACGGTTCCATTCGCTCAGGGCATAGGCCAGGGGTGTGGGTTTGATCCTCAGTGGGGGGCGTGCAGGAGGCAGCCGGTCCATCGCTCATTATTGATAGTTTCTCTCTCTCTCTCTCTCTCTCTCTCTCTCTCTCTCTCTCTCTCTCTGGAATCAATAAAAATGTATTAAAAAGAAAAGAAAGGTCGGTGGCTGCACCACACTGTGAATGTGCCTGATTCCCCAGCCGTACACGTCACACAGGTCAGGAATCCTCACAAGAAAAAAAGCAGGTAGCTATGGATGATGACGCGTGTTAACTGGACTTCACCTCCAATCTGATCATTTTTAGAGTTTTCCTCTGACATGACCTTCCTCCCTCCCTTCCTCTCTTCCTTCCTTCCTTCCTTCCTTCCTTCCTTCCTTCCTTCCTTCCTTCCTTCCTGTGGGGTCATTCCCTTTTCCATTCATTCGCTCGATGTTTATCAGGCGCCTGTGATGTGCCGGGCACAGCTCTAAGCTCCATGCTCAGCGTCCAGACTCTGACACAGCCCCCTCGTCCCGCAGCCTGGCAGCACCCCACCCTCCCCGACACCGGCCGCCCCTCCTCCTCTCTCTCCGGGCGCCCCCACCCGGACGGCCCCGTGGCGGCCAGCGCCCCGTCGGGGGAGGCCCTGAGCCCGGTTGAACGTTTTGCCGCCTCCCAGACACAGCAACGCGTGGAGCCAGCAAGGTCCCCGCCTTCTGGTCCGGGAAAGAGATAAGCAACCAGCACACACGTCCACGACTCGGATAACCCAGACGGAGACAACGGAATGGCCGTGGGCAGAGGGGGGGGGGGTGGGGGGCGGAGCAGGGGCACCTGGGAGGAGGCTCCGGGGAGGGACCGTCAGGAGGAACAGGGGCCCGAGGGCTGGGGTGGGACACTGCTGGGGACGGAGCCGGCGAGGCCTCTGCTGGGAGCACGCTCAGGGTCCCACGGGGGAGGCCACAGGGACCGGAGCATCTGTCCTCTTAAAAGATCTTAGCAGTTTTTGAGGGAGAGAGTGACAGGGATGTGAGAGTGAAACGCCGATCCGCTGCCTCCTACCAGGGATGGAGCCTGGCCTGGGTCCTGACCGGGAATCGAACCAACAGCCTTTCCGTGTGCCGGACGACGCCCCGCCAGCCGAGCCACGCCGGCCGGCGGGGGGGAGGAGGGTGGGCGAGGAGCCCAGAGAGGCAGCCGGGCGGGGCGGGAGGATTCGGGGCCCCGGGAAAGAGGTCGGACGCCACGCCAGGATCGGGGCACCCTGGACGGGGCAGTGACCCCGTTTCCTTTGTGCCCGTGAAGGGCCGCTCTGGTCTGGACAAAGGAGGGAGTGGAGAGGGCGTGGCGCCGGGCTGGCGTCCGGGTGCGCAGCGGCCCTGGCGGCACGGACGGCAATTGCCATGGGGCAGTGAAAGGTCTGGAGGCAGAGCTGCCCAGACCACGGACCAGCCTGCAAACACGGCTCCCAGCTCCCCCCGCTGGGAGCCTGCTGCTGGGCTGCTCCCAGAGTGAACGCCACAGCCGGCTGGCGCCGCACGCAGCCCCAGTCTCTCGGAATTGGGGGGAGCTTGGAGACCGTCGTACCCCCACCCCGTCTCACTTCACAGAGAAGGAACCGGACGAAGCCGGCGATGGCGGCTCTACCCGCCGCAACTTTTCAAAAAAAGAACATCTCAACAGCCTTCTAATATATATGTTTTTGCTGGAAATACCCTCTCTGGGGATGCTTTTTGCTCTAACACCTGCACTGCCCTGGAATCCCAGCCACACCGCGCGGCTCCCAGAACCCGCCATCGGCTACGAAATTAAAACTGCAGAGGGCACTGCCCACGGGTACCAGGTCCACTCTCTCCATCCGGTCGGCTGCCCCCCACCGGCTGCGGACAGGGGACGGAGGGGACAGCGTCAGCACCCCCAGGAGCAGCCGCCACCCGGTACTCACGGCGTAGGCACCGATCAGGAATGCTGCGTTTGCTCTTTTCCGCTGGTCAAAGCAGGTGTAATGCACTATTTTCTTTCTTGACAAACTGTAGGACTAGAGAGAGAGGGGGGAGAGTTAGGGCGGCCACAGCGACCGGCTGACAGATGTGAGACACCCCCTCTCTCAGCTCTCCAAGGCGGCCCCGGGAGCCGGCACACCAGGGTCTCTGCGGCGTCTGAACCGGTGCCGGGGCGCGGGGTTCCCAGCCCGGACTCTTTGCAGCCCCTCGCGATGGAAGAGCTGGCACTGGACCGCGTGTGTGTCTCTCCGGGAGAGCAGACGCTACGTTGGAAATAACTGAGTTACTGACGAGCATCTTTGTCAGCAGAAACCGTCTCTGAGGATTTGCTCTTGACCTTCCACGTCAAGTCCTTCGTCACGCCCCGCAGGCCGGAGGAGCGGCTCTGCCGGGCGCATCGTGTAGCTGGCTGTGGCCGTGCCCACCAGCCCACTTCCGCGTTAACACGTGTAAGCGCCCGCATGAATGAGAGCACGGCGCTAACGTTTTCCGTCTAACGCACCGATGCAAAGCCCCTCTTCATGACTGGAGATCCACGGAGTGGCCAGGTTATTAGGATCTCTGGACGCACAATCATCTGGCCACTCAGTGGATATCCTATAGAATAAAAGGCTAATATGCAAATGGTCCCCTCCACCAGGAGTTTGACCAGCAGGCAGGCCAGCCAACCGCCCATGTCCCCTCCCCCTGGCCAGGCTGGCCGGACCCCGCCCATGCACGAATTCATGCACCGGGCCTCATATATATATATATATATATATATATATATATATATATATATATGTATGTATGTATGTATGTATGTATGTATGTATATATATATCTCCACATATATAACTCGGCCACTCACTGTAAATGGTTAATAGAAAAAGATGAACCACCACGGGATTATATCAGCAAACATCTTACTACAGCTGCCGGGTATTAAATTCACAGATTCAAATAGGCATGGAGCGCCTGCTGCACGCCAGGCAATGTGCTACGTGCTCAAGCACTCAGCAGGACCCAACATGAGCAGTGGTGTGTGTGGCCATGCCAGACGGAAGAGACTGTGCGAGCGGAAAGGCCGGTTAAAGCGAGATCAGAGAGTTAATCAGAACTCAGACATAAAAAGGGGAGCTCAGCAAGAGCCTCTCCGTTTCCCCATTTCCGACATGATAGCGTGTCTCGTTGTTGTTAACTCTCACTGGGGGACATTTTCTCCATGGTTTTTTCATGAGAGCAGAAGGGGGAGGAAAGGAGAGAAAGAGAGACAGACACATCCACCGGTCGCCTCCCGTACACACCCCGACCAGGGCTGGGGAGCGTACCCACAACCCAGGTCCCTGTCCTTGACCGGGAACCAAACCCGAGACCCTTTAGTGCGAGGGCCAACGCTCTAACCACTGAGCAACACCAGCCGGGACCCAAAGTGACCGCCCTTCGACAAACGGTTCTCATGACACAGACACGGAAGTGGCCGTACGTATCCACAATCTGGCACTGACCACCACACACAGAGTATCTGCGCTCAGAGGCCCCTCGGGGCTGTACCGGAGCTCCACGCTCCGCCCTCCGTGTCCCGGACCCATGACCGCTGGAGGAACACAAACCAGCGCATGAAGGCTGATGACGGGGAGACCGTGCGTGTGGTCCTCCCGCCCAGCCCCGGCCGGCCTCCCTCTCCGGGGTCACTGCCCCAGCCCTGCACCAGCAGCACCGTTCCACGGAAGGCCATCTGGTGCCCGAATGAAAACGCTCGGGCATAACAAAGCCTCTTTTCCAACAAAGCCTCCTTTATCGCAAAACGCTTTGCCAACTCAGGTTCAGGCCCGGGTTGGGCACGTAGGGGAGGCTGATCAGTGTTTCTCTCTCACGTCCATGTTTCTCTCAAACAAACAAACAAACTGCTGGTGGTGGGCATAAATTCCGTTGTTGTTTTTTTTAAGTAGCATTCATGCCCCCAAAACGGGCTGAGGACTGCCCGCAGCCCAGGCGCCCGTTCGCTGGGTCTGGGCGCGGTGGCGGTGGCTGAGGAAGTGGTATTTGGTCTCTCCGCGGGAGCGGAGCCGGAGCTGTGCGTGAAGCACGCGGCTGACAGCGGGGGGCAGAGGGGAACCCCCCAGGCACTCGCTGGAAACGCTCCCCTGAGGACAAAGGGGAAGATGGTAGCCACGGCGGCTGCAGACAGACCAGCAAGGACCAGCGGGCGACCTTCCTGACAGGTGCGGGCATTGTCCAACAGGGTCAGGAGCCCCGCGGTCAGGGAAAGAGCCTCGATCTGCACACGGAAAGGCCCTGGGTTCGGTTCTGATCCAGGGCACAGGCCCGGGGTGCGGGCTCCATCCCCAGGAGGAGGCGTGCAGGAGGCAGCCGGTCTGTGATGCTCTCTCATCATGGGTGCTTCTCTCTCTCTCTCCCTCTCCCTTCCTCTCTGAAATCCATAAACATACATACTTTCCAAAAAGGTAAAGAAAGAGTAGATAAAAGGTGGGCCTTCGTATTTCCCATCTATCCATTCACACCCTCCACCTCCAGACGTTCCCTCTCGTGGGAACGCTGACGGCGCGCACACACACACTCACACACACACTCTAAACCAGAGTCCCCGAGGGCGAGGACGGACGGCGTAAATCAAGGCGTTGGCCTTGACCCCAGACAGGCACTTCCTGTCCAGGAAGCAGAGCCTGTGCCAGGCGTCCTCGAGGGGTGGCTCCGGTGGGAACCCGCCCCGGTGACTCCGCCACGGAGGCGGACGGGCCACAGGCCGATCCATCGCAAACTGCCCGCCGTCCTTGGCCGCGGTGACGTGCACACGCCATGCTTGGTCAGGAGGTCCCAGACCACCGAGCCGTTCAAACCCCAGAGGTGAGCGAGGCAATGAAGCTCGAAGCCAAAACGCAAGAGCCAAGGAATCCACGGCCAACCGGGAGCGGCCGGCCGGCCCTGCGGGAAGGCGTCTGCGGGCGGGAGAGCCGCGGCTGCCCAGGCTCTGCGAGGACAGCGGTGTCATTCCCTGTGCCCCCGCCGGGCCGGGCCGGGCTGGGAGACCCCGTGCGGCCCGGGGAACGTGCGAATCAAACAGGCGCAGCCGTGCACCCCACGCCGGCCGCTCAGCGGCGACGGGTCAGATGGAGCGGGTGACAGCCCGGGGCCCGGTGACCAGGCCGGCCCAGCCATGGCCGCAGCCACCAGCGTCTCCATAGCAACTGCAACAGCCAGCGAAGGCACTAACGGCCCCCTGTGCACAGCCAGCACCTGTGCGTGGTTACCTCCAGCTTGCCCAGGAAGGGGATATTCTGGAACGTTCTCTTGGGCTGCGCACAAAACAAAGCATGGTTACGTCTACGCTCAGCGCACCCAGATGACGGGGGGGGGGGGGGGGGGGGAGGGTCTCAGCAAAAAGGAAAGGCGTCTGGGCGGCCGTGGCGGTCCAGACCCACGCCCTTAGCGTCTGAGTCAGACATCCGAGCATCATGGGAGCAGGACGGTCCTGCGGGTCCTGTGGCCCACAGATTGGCACAGGGGGGCACTCTACAAACGGGGTTCCCCTCGCCCGGCCGGCGGGGCTCCGTGGCTGAGCGTCGGCCTACGAACCAGGAGGTCAGGGCTCGATTCCCGGTAAGGACACCTGCCCGCGTTGCAGGCTCCATCCCCATTGGGGGGCGTGCAAGAGGCAGCTAGTCCATGATTCTCTCTCATCATCAATGTTTCTTTCTATCTTTCTCTCTGAAATCAACAAAAATACTTTTTTTTTTTAAATAGGTCGTTCCTCTTGCTGGGGGTTTCTGAATGGCCGTAAGGGTCCCAAGTCTTGCAAACGCCAGTGGGAGCTCCCTGCCACGAGAATTCATGCTGCCCGGAGCCCCTGACCCTCCCTAATCCGCAGGAGCTGCCTCCAGGAGGAAGCTCGCTCCCCCGCCCCCAAGCCCGTGACCTGAAACAGAAGATAACCCGTGAGGAAATCTCAACACGCCTTTGTGGTTGTACGGGAGGGTGGTCTGATCACGATAGCAAAGGGCTTTTGTGTGCAAGCACCGATCCGGGGCGGGGCTGGCCGGCTAGGGTTACCGCGATCCCCTCAGCACCGGGGCATCGCCGGCCCACCATCTGCCGGGCACCTGTGCCAGCACAATCGCCGTTCACCGTGCCCGCCTCCCCACGCCGCCGAGAGGGCCCCGGGACTCTCCTGTGCGTCTACCATTGCATCTCTGTCAACATGCTCTCTGGCCTTTGAAAAGCATCCTCAGGGGACGGTAACTGGCCTGTTGGTTCTTCAGACCCGGTTTCTAGTGTGTGTTTTTAAATCGCTGCCCTAGAATGTCCCCTTTTTCAGTAACACTCTTAGATTTCCCCTCCGCCCCCGGCCAGGGTTTTGATTTTCTCTGGGAAAAAGTGAAGTCCATCGTTAAAACTGTATTGGCTATTTTAGAAGAAGCTGGCGGAGCCATATCATGTTTATAAAACTTGCAGATTGTTGAATGGGTAGCAAAGATTTGGATGACTACGTTTGAAGAAGGTATTCTGTTTTTTTAAAAATACCACTCCTGCCCGGCTGGTGTGGCTCAGGGGTGGAGCACTGACCTATGAACCCGGGCTCCATCCCCAGTGTGAAGCCCCTACACCCCCCTAAACCCCCCCCCCCCCCCCCCCCGCCCGGCACCCAGGTCACCGTACACGGGTACACCACACTCACCTTCAGCTTCTTGTTCAGCTTGCAGCAGTATCTGTACACCATGGCCAGGTTCAGGGGTCCGAAATCTGCATAGAAGCTGAGATTAGGACAAAAACAGGAGTTAATGAAACTGAGACGTTTGTTCTGGTTAAAGCCGCTGTCGGGTTTCAGCTATCCTCGGGAAAAGGGCCCGTTTACAGCCGACTCGTGGAAATCCAAAGAGCCGTCTCGCACTGGGGAGCCACCTGCACAGCTCTGGTTCCCCCTCCTCTCCTCTCTCTGACCGGCCGGACGTCCCCCTGCCAGGCGGCTCGAGAACCCCACGCACACGGCAGCACCTGGCCCGCTGGCGGGTTTGCTTCCTCATCCTAAAGCTCGTGGGCTCCGGTTCCAACCACTCCCTGCAGACCTCACTCTCCACTCACTCTGTTCGCTCTCCCGGGCTCCTCTCCCTCTCTCCGCCCCGTCATGTCCCGGGCACGCTGTCAGTCTGCAGACCACCCAACCCCGAGGAGAACGGCTCCTGACCTGACGCCGGCACCGCCTTCTCCGCCTCCCACCCCCTGCTCACCCTCCCACCTACGGGTGCTCCCGCCACCCGGGTGAGGTCCTCACAGGCTGGCGAGCCCGGCCAGCGTGGCTCCGTTGCTGAGCCTCGGCCTACGGCCCAGGAGCTCCCAGTTCCATTCCCCGTCCGCTCACACACCTGGGCTCCGGGCCCGATCCCCATTTAGGGGGCGAGCAGGAGGCAGCCGATGGATGGTCCTCTCTCTTCATTGATGTTTCTCTCTCGTCGATGTTTCTAACTCTCAATCCCTCTTCCTTGCTCTTTGTAAAAAATCAATAAAAGATACTAATCCAAGAATGTTGACAACACACACACAAAAAATTAACTGCTTTATAAGTGGATGAAAAACAAGGCTCCAGTGTCTTCCCAAGCCTGCTGGCGTCTGTCTGCTCGCTCGCTCGCTCACTCACTCAGCGGGGTCTTTACGCAAAGCTGCTGACCGCCCTTCCCGGCCACCCGGCGCTCACCGCCCAAGGAGAGCTGAGCCAGTGTGTTATTCCAGCCGCAGCGGCCTCCGGTGCAAAGGGTCATGTCACCCGTGTGCACGTGTGTACGTGTAAAACGTGGCTGCTGTTCACCCGCCAGCCCTCCGGGCCACACAGCCACTGCCGAGCAGTCTCCCCATCACCGGGCCGTTATCAGCATCCCTCCAGCCAGACGGGAACGCTCCTGTGCCTGGCTGGGGCTCAGGACAGGCGAGCTCCAAAAACGCCGGACTGCTCAGCAGACCCTGACCGACGATCAAAGCGCCGTCCGAGTGTCCGCCACAGCCCGCCCGGTGCAGCCACGAGGCGCCCCAGCCCCACACCGGCACAGAGACCCCGATGGGAAACGGGGAAGCAGGGGGGTCTGGTCCCCACTGCACAGCTCCGGTCCCTGGGCTGGCGTCCTGGCCTGTTGGGGCCACCACAGCCTGACCTACCGAATGCTGCGGACATCGCCAGCTCCTGGAGTTCCTTCCTGATCGCCGAGGGTCTAACCTGCACGCTTCCTACCGTATCGCATCCCTTCGCCGCCCTGGCCAATGTGCATGTTACAGGCTTTTGTACGCCGAGTGGGCAGATGATGATGATCTCTGAACGCATAATCATCTGGCCACCCAGTGTGTGTGTGTGTGTGTGTGTGTGTGTGTGTGTGTGTGTGTGTGGAGGCCCGGTGCATGAATTCGTGCATGGTGGGGTCCGGCCAGCCTGACCAGGAGGAGGGGACATGGGCGGTTGGCCGGCCTGCCTGCTGGTGGAACTCCTGGCCGAGGGGATAATTTGCATATTAGCCTTTTATTCTATAGCATAGACACGGAGTGGCCAGATGATTGTGCGTCCAGAGATCACCATCATCTGGCCCCTCCGTGGACGTGACCGTATTTGATTTACACAGCTTATCGCAGGTGAAAAGGAGGCGCTGTGGAAAGCAGCCTCAGAGCTGATCTGATCTTAAATTCCTGCCGGGCAGGTCCAGGAGGGCAGTCACGTCCCAGACACGGAACTTCTTTAGGAAAAGGTTTCTCTTTGCCTCGAGCAAGCCCCGCCCTTGTTCTCGTGCCTCCAGGCTAACGTGCCTTTGAAGCAAGTGACAAAGCACCTTCCACCCTGACCGGTGTGGCTCAGTGGATAGAGCGTCGGCCTGCAAACTCAAGGGTCCCAGGTTTGATTCCGGTCAAGGGCATGTGCCTTGGTTGCGGGCACATCCCCAGGGGGGTGTGTACAGAAGGCGGCTGATGGATATTTCTCTCTCATCAGTGTTTCTAATTCTCTATCCCTTTCCCTTCCGCTCTGCAAAAAATCAATAATTTTTTTTTTTTAAAGGAAAAAAGAAAAAGAAAGAAAAAGCACCTTCCAGGGAGCACCGAGCTCAACTACCCTGGAACCCGAGCCCGCCTCGCCTGCTCGAACCTCCTGTGACCTGCCTCGCACTCCCTCCTTCGTGCCGAGCGCTCAGCCGGCTTTCCCTGCAGGGTCCGGCCACCGTCACCCGTGTGGTGCCAACGCCTTCCGGTAACACTCCTCTCTGGATCGGGATGTTTCGTGACCCGGGGCAGGCAGAGGGGCCCCATCCTGCTCCGCTGCGGCTTCTGCTAAACGGCTCCGGCCCCAAAGCCCAGCAGCTGGTCCGACGGCACCGGTGCCTCCCTGCGTCGGGGTCTGCAATCCGTGACCTCCCTCCTGGGAGCAAGTCCGTCAATGCACCCCGCAGTTTCAGGGCTGCTTTTGTCACGTCCCACAAACACGTCAGGTGCTTCTGTTTTGTTTTTCATCACCAAGGCGCATGGAGCTGTGGCTACGTAACACTCATTGGCTTCTGGCCCTCGATTGTGTATATGAACTTACAAATGAGAACATCTCACACCTTAGAAACCTACATCAAACAGAAGGCGCGGCCCTGGGGTGACGTGGGAGGGCCGGACCGCTCTCGCCCCTGGACCCCCCGCAGCCCACTGGGGCTCCCTCAGGCTGCTGGTGGAGACCGGCCCTCTTTTAAGGGCGCCCTGAGCACCTCAGTGAAAACCTGCTTTGTCACCAGCTCTGTGGGGAGGAGCTGACAAGAACTTGTCCCCAGGAGGACGAGACCCACTGGGAGTGCCAGAGGCCAAGGCAGCAGGTGTTGGCATAAACCAGGGTCCAGGCAGCAGCCCCAGGTGCTGCCTGGCGCGTGTGCACAGATGCGTGTGTGCAGATACGAGTGTGTGTGCACAGATGTGCGTGTGCACAAATGCGAGTGTGCAGATACCAGTGTGCACAGATGTGCGTGTGCACAGATGCGAGTGTGCAGTTAAGAGTGTACATAGATGCGCATGTGCACAGATGCGCTTGTGCACAGATGTGCGTGTGCACAGATGCGTGTGCACAGATGAGTGTGTGCACAGATGCGAGTGTGCACAGATGCGAGTGTGCACAGATGCAAGTGTGCACAGATGTGTCTCCTTCCTCACCACCTACCCCAGCGGGTGGACTGTTAGTCACAGGCACAGGTGCACACCCCACAGGCACACGCCTTAGAACTCGGTGTGCGAAGCGGCTCGGACAAAAGTGACCCAAACAGCATTGTTGTTACCCCCGCCAGGCTCCGTGTGCAGGGGGCTCCCTGGGGCCACAGGGGACCCAGCCTGAGCTCTGGCTCTAACCCCGACCTGCGATCCCAGCCCGAGGAGCTGGGGCCGCTCTCTCAGCCGCCGCCTTTGGCTGCCTTTTACTCAGCCGCTCGGGCCGGGGCAGAACACGTGAGCGCTCTTCACACCAGCCTCTCGTCTAACAAACCGCCTGCCCTGCGCAGAGGCCACCGTGTGACTCTCTCCGCCCACTGCCCAGGCCGCCTGGCCATGAGCACCCCCTCCCTCGGCCGCCTGCAGGGACACGCCGAGCCCCAGCCCCAGCCTCAGCCTCAGAGGGCGCCCGCAGCTCACCGCGGTGGCCACAGCCCCATGGCGGCCTCAGTTCACCCAGTGGTTCCCGCGCGGGGTGCACGCCTCCCTCCCCCCCACTTCCCCTCCCCGCCACCCCAGGGCAACGTGATGTGTAAAGGGGGCAACTCCAGAAGGAGTTCTCCCCCTCCCTGCCACTCCCTCTACCCATCAATGGGGAAATACCCTCTGATGAGAATTAAAAAAAAAAAAAAAAAAAAAACCCTCACACTATCCACGGTGGTCTCCCTGCCAGCCTTTCTCAGGAGAAATAAGAATTAGAGGGGTGCTGATGTGTAGCCCTTCTCTAAAACGCCAACAGGACGATCACACCAAACACGCGGCCCTCGTCCATCGGCCCACAATCCGAAGCCCACTGAGCCGCACGGTCAGCTGGCTCGATGTCACTGTCTGCTGGGCCCCCGTCTGGCCATCCCAAGAGAAGCCACTCGGGCCTTGGTGCGTTCAGACTCCCCGCCTCTGGCTGTGAGTCACTGCGGGACTGGCCAGCATGGCACACGCACAGTCCCCTGCGCTCAGACGCCGGGAGGTGCCCAAACCCTGAGCTCGCCAAAAGACGGCCACAGCAACGCACCGTCCGACCGCGAGCGGCACTCGGAAACACGCAGGTGGACATGGCCCGGGGCCGGGGCGGGACAGGCCACCTGCTCCCGGCTCCGCCCAGCAGCCCAGCGGGAACCCGACTCCGGCCTCAGCCCTCCTGCAGCCACGGGGCGTGTTCACAGGCAGCAGCCATGCTCCCGTACCCACGGCCACCACGGGCATCCTGCCCTGCTCCTCTGCCTGAGGGAGAGTCCCCAGACACCGGGTCCGAGCATCCCACGTGAACGTTAGTTTTCCCTCCAATCAAAGACAGGCACCTGCCCTCACCGGTGTGGCTCAGTGGATAGAGCATAGGCCTGCAGACTGAGAGGTCCCAGGCTCGATTCCAGTCGGGGTCATGTACCTTGGTTTTGGGCACATCCGCAGGAGGCAGCTGATTGACGTTTCTCTCTCATCGATGTTTCTAACTCTCATTCCTCCTTCCTCTCTGTAAAAAAAATCAATAAAATATATATTTTTAAAAAAGACAGGCTCCTGAAGGCCAGGGATACTCACTCTCGGATGCCTGGCGGTGCCCAGCAGTCCAGGCAGAGCTGCCCGCTCCCTTTCAACAGGACAGGCCCCAGGGGGCTAACGAGAGCGACCACGGCTCAGGTGATGATGCTCATCTCACTGCACATGTAGGTAACACAACAAGAAAGTGAAACTAGCCCACTGAGCCAAACCAGTTAGGGCTGAGCGTCAGCCTGCAGACTGAAGGGTCCCAGGTTCGATTCCAGCCAAGGGCACATGCCCTGGTTGTGGGCTCGATCCCCAGTAGGGGGTGTGCAGGTGGCAGCCAATCAATGATTCTCTCTCATCGTTGATGCTTCTCTCTCTCTCCCTCCTCCTTCCTCTCTGAAACCAATAAAAATGTATGTTTTTAAAACAGAAAGTAAAAGTAAGTGTTTAAGCTGGAATAGCTTAGACGACAGGATGATATGAAACCCCAGTTTCCTTTTTTTCCTAACTTTTAAATTGATTTTAGAAAGACAGGAAGAGAGAGAGAAACACCGACCAGTTGCCCCACGGGCTGACACCTTCGTTGGCTGGTTCTTGTCTGTGCCCTGACTGAGGATCCACCCTGAACTGGGTCTACTGCAGTCGTCGGCCAACGCATCAGTCCACAGAGCCAAACGTCAACAGGACAACGATTGAGATTTCTTCTGAGAGCCACATTTTTTAAACTTAAACTTCTTCTAACGCCACTTCTTCCAAATAGACTGGCCCAGGCCGTGGCATTTTGTGGAAGAGCCACACTCAAGGGGCCAAAGAGCCGCATGTGGCTCTCGAGCAGCAGTTTGCCGACCACGGGTCCAGTGGATGTGGGTCTCCCCCACTGAGCTACCCCAGCACTGCCCCAACCCCTTCAGTAGGAGGGCATCGTCCAGCCCACGGAGTCTCCTTACTCCTGATGCCCTGCTGCTTTCCGTGAAGAGAGATTTCCTCTATTTAAATGGTCACTGTGCTTACTATGTACTGAGATACCTCTTCCTGCGGGTCCCGCACAATAAGCAGGTCCTCTCTCTTATCTACACTCTCAGACCCACCTTCCAAAGCAGCGAGGTAACCACAGAAGGCAGACCGCACTCCTCTGCCCTCCCCGAAGGCAGGGCAAAGCACACAGGGTGGGGGCTCCGAGCACCCACTCGGGGAAAGTCACTCCCCAAGACACATTTTTAAAACACCGCCCCCTCAGAGCAAACACCGGACCAGCTCCGACGACAGCTTCCGGGACAACCAGCCGCTCCAACGCAAACGTCCCGCGAGCCAGCAGCGGCCCGGGGCCTGCGACGCTGGAGCCCGGGCACACGCACTGCCCTGGCCTCGAACCCCAGGCCACTGCAGAGTCCGGCAGGGGCCCGGCGGGTCTCCCAGTCCGGCTCTGGGAGGGTTAATCCCCAGGTGCGGTCGGTCCTGGTGGTCAGAACTAGGACAGACAGACAGACAGACGCCCGAGGACTGAGGTGTTGACAGGTTCACCTTCTCTTCACTTTCAGCCCTGGCTGGGTGGTGGGTGGTTAGAGCACCCTCCTGCTACCTCAAGGCTGCAGGTTCGATCCCTGGTCAGGGCACATCGCATCAACAACAAATGCAGGTCTCTCTGTGCGTCTGTCTGTCTCTATCCCAAAGGAACACGTTTAAAAGGTAAAATAAAGGCGTGCTCGCTCTCCCCAGCACCTGGCCCCGTTCCTCGCGCGCACCCTTGGGGGAAAGTGACTGAAACAGCCGTAAAGTTAGTGGTTTTCCTCACCAGCTAAAGGGTTGAGAAAAAAAGCGCGCGCGCGCACACACACACACACACACACACACTCACACACACACACACACACACACACACACTCACACTCACACACACACACACACTCACACACACACACACACAAAACACCCAGAAACTTACTTTTCATAGACCAGCTCCTCGTCGATGGAGAAATAGTGGATATGAACTGTGCTTTTGGGTCTATTCCTTAAAGTAGCAAAATATAAACGATCTGAAAGACAAGTTCAAAAGAAGGAGAAACTGAGAAGCAGGGAAGCTGGGGAAGAGGGGGGGTGGTGGCGACCACAAGGGGAGGTCAAAACAGCCAGCGCTCCCCATTCCTTACCCCCTAACCCCCAACCAGCCCCCCCACACACACACACCCCAGACACACACACACTCACACACACACACTCTCACACACACTCACACACCCCACACTCACACACACTCACACGCACTCACACACACACACACACACACACGCTCTCACACACACACACTCACACTCACACACACACACACACACACACACTCACACACCCCACACTCACACACACTCACACGCACTCACACACACACACACACACGCTCTCACACACACACACTCACACTCACACACACACACACACACACACACACTCACACACACTCACACACACGGGGCTCCTCGCCGGAACCTGATCTCCGGGAAAGGGAGACCCAAGGGCCCAGCACCCAGGGCGCCCCGGGGGATGGGGGTGGGGGGCCCCGGGGCAGAGCACCGCCCGGGGTCGGGGTCGGGGTCGGGGTCCGGCTGGGGCGGGGGGGGGGGCGGGGGGAGCGGCTTGGGGAGCCCGGAGGGTCCCGGGGCTGGCGGTGCCCGCCGGCTGGAAGCTGCAGCCGCTGCGGAAGGGGAAGCGGCGCCCGCCGGCGGCCCGGACCTCAGAAGAGGAAGGAGGCGCGGGGAGTGATCGTGGGGCTGGGGGGTCCCGGACACCGAGAGGGAGAGAGAGGCCACCTAAGGGTCCCCCGGCGGGAGGCCGGCCGGGGCGGCGTGCGGCGGGGAGGGGAGCCGGGCGGGACCGGACCGGGGCCGGGGCGGGGGCCAGCGCGGAGCCGCGGGGGGACGGGGGCCGGGGGACAGCGAGGCCGGGACGGGGTCCGGGGGAGGATCGGGGGCGGCGGGGCGGCGGGGAGGAGGGGTGCGGGACCGGGGCCGGAGGAGGCGCCGCCGCTCCTCACCTGGCACCAGCTCGCTCGCCCCGCGCAGGTCCCCGGGCTCCGCTGCCATCTTAGGCGGGAGGCGCGCGGGGCCCCGGGGGCGGGCGCCGGGGGGCGGGCGGGCGCCTGGGCCGGGCCGGGCGCGGGGGCGCGGGGCTCAGCGCGCCGGGCGCCCCGGGCACATTCCGCGGGGCCGCCCCGCCCCAGCGCCCGGGGCCGCGGCCGAGGCGATCGGCGCCCGGCAGCCGCTCGGCCGGGCAGACGGGGCCCCCGGCGCCCGCGGCGATCATGGAGGAGCCCCGCCGCCCCGATCGCGCCGTGGCCTCTCGCCGGCGGCGGGCAGACTGCGGCCGGGCTGGCGGCCCCGCGGCTGCTGCGCCGCCTCCTCCGGCGACTCTTCCTCCTCCGCCTCCGCTCCGCCTCCGCTCCGCCTCCGCCCCGCCCGCCCGGCCGCCCGGCCGCCCGCTCCGTCCTCCGCCGCCCCGGCCGGTCAGCCTCCGGCCGCCCTTAAAGGGCCCGCCCCCGTCGCCAGGGCCGCGGTCACCTGGCGCCCGTCGCCAGGGCTTTGTTGGCTCCGCCAATGGCGGGCGGAGCGGGGCCCGGCGGCGGGGACCGGCGGCCTCCGGACCGGCATCCATGAGCGAACCGGGGCGGGGTGCGCAGCGCCCTCCCCGCCTCTCCGCACCCACGTTCTCCTAAACTCCTGCACACGCACACATATACACACACATGCACACACATACATACACACATGCACACGTATATGCACTGCATACCTGCATGTACATATATACATACATGCGCGCACATGCACCGCACACATGCACACACACACGTGCGCGCGCACATGCACACAAGGAGACCGCGGCTCTCCCGCTCGGCCTCGCCCCGCCCGGACCGCGCCCGCCCCCGCCCCCGCCCCGCCCGGACGCACCCCTCGGCCGAGGAGGCCCCGGGGGCGGGCGGCTACCTCCGAGCACCGAGGACCGCGGGCCGGCGTCCTCCGCGCACGCCGCGCCCTGGGAGAAGGAGCGCTTGGTTCTCATCGGGGCGACCGTGCCCATCCGGCCCCCGCGCGCCCCGCTCTGGCCGCCGCCGGCCGCGGGCATCACAAACGCCCCCCGCGCCGGGCGGGGCGGCCCGGGAGGGGCGGGGGCCGGGACAGGCCGGGTGGCCAGGACAGGCCGGGGACAGGCCAGGGGCCGGGGACAGGCCGGGGACAGGCAGGGGACAGGGGGCCGGGGCCAGGCCGGGTGGCCAGGACAGGCCAGGGACAGGCCGGGGGCCGGGGACAGGCCGGGGGCTGGAAACAGGCTGGGGACCAGGGGGCCGGGGACTGGCCGGGGGCTGGAGACAGGCTGGGGCCGGGGACAGGCCTGGGGGCCGGGACAGGCTGGGGACCGGGGGGCCGGGGACTGGCCGGGACAGGCTGGGGGGCCGGGACAGGCTGGGGGGCCGGGACAGGCCGGGGACAGGGGGCCGGGGACAGGCCGGGGGCCGGGACAGGCTGGGGACTGGGGGGCCGGGGACTGGCCGGGACAGGCTGGGGGGCCGGGACAGGCTGGGGGGCCGGGACAGGCCGGGGACAGGAGGCCGGGGACAGGCCGGGGGCCGCGTGTCCTGGGTGGGGGGGAGACACCCACCCAGAGCGCCTTCCCGCCGCCGCCCCGCAGGAGCGCGGGGAGGGGTGCCACCCCTAGGGCCCCCCCCCCCGTGGTTTGTGGGCAACTTTAAGGCCGGGTCCCGCGGCCGGCCAGGGAGAGGGCACAGGATAAGAACATGGCGCCCCGGGCCCGTCGTCAGAGTAGCATGCGCCCTGGGGTTTGTGCAGGAATCAGAGGGGCAGACGGCGGCGCCCCCACTGCCCAGAGGAAGGGGGCACAGGGGCTCCCGCGGCCTCTGCCCAGGGGCAGCCTCGCGGGCTGCGCAGAAGCTAACCAGGCCGGACAAGGATAGAGGCACAGCGCCCCACGTGCAGGAGGAGGATCCAGAGCATCTCATGCTGATGGACACGCCTCTTCAGGAAAACCTACCCTAACATCCAACCCGCTAAGCCCAAGGCCAGAATCCTACCCACAGGAAGCTGGAAGAACCGCTAAAGAGCGTCTTACCCACCCCCAGCCTCACAGCAGGAAAACTGCCTCAGAGGAGCTTTTTAAATGTGAGCCTCCTGAGAAGGAGGCCTTGTGAGGCTGGTTCCACTCTGCTGAGGCGCATGCCCTGTTTTAGGGCCAGGGGCCCCGGCTCTGAGCTCCGAGAATGGAAATATGCCCTGAGCACCTGGTCCACAGTCACACAATCAGTTGCATTTTGCCTGCTGTTGAGTCCCCCAAATCTTGGTGTCGACAAGCACGTGGGCCAATTCAATTCAAAGTTCCCGAAAAATCCCCACTGAGATGTGTATATGAAAAGCCAAGCGCTCGCACGTCTCAACCCACGTGCCCGCCTTGGTGAAAAGGCTGAACGAATTCATCCATGGAGAGCTGTATCCAGATTTGCCCACTTAAAGTCAAGCAGAATCTGAATTCGCTGACCAAATTCCCATTTTGTATCAGAAATACTGCATCAGGAAAAGAAGGTGGGGTTCTCATTCAATGTGTACTTCGCATTTCTCAAAGGAAGCGGTCTGATGAAAAGAACTCAACTCTAGGCCCTCAGAGAAGGCAGACTTCCTTGAACACCCTTTTGTTACTTCTTAAATTGAGTTTACAGAAACATATTCTTCCTGTAATTCTCTCGCTTAGAAATTCGGGTCATGAGGAGTGAATCACGGCCTATACAAATAGACATGTCCTTCCAATGGAGCCCTCAAAATGAAGCGGTTTATTTTTCCTTAGCACACGTACAATAGGAGCATTATAATGACATTTTTGAAGGTGTAATATTCATTTCAAAGAACCTTAAGTTGTTTTTTTTTTTTGAAGTGATTGTCTGTATAATCCAAGCTCTCAGGCAAAATCTGCAGAACCTTCATACATGGCACAGAAAAGCCTGCGGGAAAAATGAATACAGTGCACACAGCACACACCCGTGTCAAGGTTCTAACGAGATCACAAACGCTATTCTCTCAACTATGAGGTCAGAGTTCCCACTGGTTGTAGTTTCATAATAAAGCCATGATTTCGCCGTCCGTGGAGGAGGATCCTGGGAAACGCTCCTTTCCAATCACCCAACTTCATCTAAAAGTTAGGGCTCTGCTTTCAAACAAACAAAGTGTCTCACACAGAGGAAATACTGAGAGAACAAGATGTCACTCTCCTGCAGGAGAGGGAGCCAGTGTTATTCACAGAAATGGAATAGCAGAGAAGTGGCTGTAAAGAACAGCACTCCGTCTAACGCTGCAAATGTCCTGTGAGTGCTGCCTGGGACCCCCGAGAGCAGGCCCGGCCTTTGCTTGCGAGCAGCAGAGCGGGGAAAGCCAGAGCTGAAGGCAGCTCCCAACTACGCCGCCACCCCGTTCCAACCCTGCCCCTCGCGGCGTCCTGATCGCCTTAGTCACTCGGGAACCTAACGACCCTCTGAAATGCAAGGGCTGGGCATCGACTGATGAGCCAGGAGGTCTCGGTTCCGTTCCCGGTCAGGGCACACGTCTGGGCTGTGAGCTCAGTCCCCAGCGTGAGATGTGCAGGAGGCAGTCAGTCAATGGTTCTCTCTCATCATGGATGTTTCTATCCCTCTCTCCCTCTCCTTCCTCTTTGAAAAAAAAAAAAAAATATATATATATATATATAGAGAGAGAGAGAGAGAGAGAGAGAGAGAGAGAGAGAAAGAGAGAGAGAGAGAGAGAGAGAAGAGAGAGAGAGAGAGAGAGAGGAAGAGAGAGAGAGAGAGAGAGAGAGAGAGAGGAAGAGAGAGAGAGAGAGAGAGAGAGGGAGAGAGAGAGAGAGAGAGAGAGAGGGAGAGAGAGAGAGAGAGGAGAGAGAGAGAGAGAGAGAGAGCGCTCTCTCAGACCACTTCTCCCTCTTAGTCTTTCCCAGATTACGTCCTTCCCCCACACACACTTTTTTTCAGCCTTTACTTAAATCCCACAGCCCCCTTGCTGTCCGGCCATTCTCTTCCCGGATTTGTCTATATCCCTCACAGTGTGTCCCAGAGCGAGCGTAGGCCGGTGGTGGCCTGGCCGCCAGCTCTGATATCAGAAGAAAGCAGTGAGGGGAGATTCAGGTGGGAACGAAAGCCATACAAAACATAAAACACGAATTGTATTACTTCCCTGTGAGAAAATATCTTCTTTCAAGAACAAGGCAGCCCAGATGGCCCAAGGCCTGACAGCTGTGATATTTACATCTCGTATCTGTTTAAAATGATAACGTTTCTCAGAACGTATCCTTAGAACATGCACTTCTAGTTCGTGTCATCATCCTGGGACCCAAACAAGTAGGAGAAAACATAGAACACATACTCTGAATTCTCTCTAAAAGTAATTTTCAGTTTAACTAGGAAGCCAGGACTGCAGAAGCCTGCACTGCTGAGGAATTGGAAACCCAAGGTCATTTCGATTGCTTGGATGTTTGAGAATTAATTCCCTGCCTGATGCCAGGAACCATGTAAAGCAGTTTTGGGTGCAATAGACATGCAAGAAATGGTGACACTTACAAGAAGAATACCAAAAATACAAAGACAGTGTGGCTAGTGAAGCAGCCACCCACGATGCTAAGACCTGGGCCTACCCCCACCTCACTCTGCACCCCTCTAATCACCCCTGCCTTTAAGAGTTCCAAACCAGCCCTAACCGGTGTGGCTCAGTGGATAGAGCGTCGGCCTGCAGACTGAAGAGTCCCAGGTTCGGTTCCAATCAAGGCCATGTACCTTGGTTGCGGGCACATCCCCAGCGGGAGGTGTGCAGGAGGCAGCTGAAAGATGTTTCTCTCTCATCGATGTTTCTAGCTCTCTATCCCTCTCCCATCCTCTCTGTAAAATAATCAATAAAATATATTTTTTAAAAAGAATTCCAAACCAGAGGAGAGACAGCAGGAACGAGGCGGGACCTGGGACATCAGCTAGTTCCTGTGTTTCAGGCATCGCCCTGTCACCAATGGCACGCATTACCTTAGACCGTTTGCCCTGCCCTTAAGCAGGAATTATAATAATTTCTAACACGTAGGAATAATAGTCGAATTGAAGAAGTGTGCCATGTTGTCATGCCATTGTACACAAAAATGTGTTATTGATATAAAAGCCTACAGTAGATACTAAATTATTTCCAAAATATGATTTTCACGAACGTCACCTTATCGTGCCTATTTGTATTGTTGCTTAGCTTCCTCCCACTTCACCACATCGCACAGCACACACTCACGGAGCCGCTCTTTTTATCCGCTGAGGACAGCTCCCGGGTGAAAGGGCGCGCCGTCCTTCATTCCGGATTGCCTGTGGCCATGGCACTGCCTCCAGGGTGTGACGGGGGGATGGGGGGGTGGCGGGGGAGGGCAGTGACCTCCCCCCTCCTCCCCTGCCTGCAGGAGTCCTCAGGGGGCCCCCAAATGGCCCTGCTCCGGCTCGCCTGCCTTCGCTCGGTCTGTTCCAGAAGCCTGGGGCACAGATGTTGTTCCCGCAGTTTCCGTGGAAACCCCGGATGCCCCCGTGGAACTCCCGGTTCCCGGGGCCGGCTCCCGGGCAGGGCCGCCGGGCGGGAGTGATCCAGCCAATCTGAGCACGGGGGTTTCCTCCATCGCAGGGTGCCGCGCTGTCATTGACAGGTCCCTGCAGGCTGTTCTCCCGCCGTCACTCACCCCTAGACACGTGCCCGTGTGGACCCCCGTGGGGAGAACGGCTTTCCCTGTGCCAGGCCCGCCTGCAGGAGGCGCTCTGTCCTTCAGCTGAGACCCAAGGCAGACTCGGAACATGTTCATGCAGGACACGCAACAAGTTCAAAGACCTCGTAGGAATAACGCAACGTGCGCACACACAAAAGTCCCTTCTGCGTGTCCTACGGCGTGTGTCTCCGGGGAACGCCTCTCTCCCTCACCGCGGTTTGCTCCGTGCCACGCAATCGCCGTGTGCTTTCTCCCTGTGCCTCCTGCGCCCGTGGCTGTCCACTCTGCGCCTGGCACTGCGCTAGGTTCTCATCGAGAACCGGGCAGCGAGAGGGAGCGGGCGGGCCAGCGGCTCCGCAGGGAGGAGGCGGAGGGCCGGGTGACGGGGAGCCGGCGGGGAAGCCGTGGGCCCGGGCCGCAGAGCATCCGGAAAGGCGGTCGCTCCGAGCGCTGGGCCTTGCTGCCAAGGTCACACCGTGCTGGAGGCCGCGTCATCAGAAACCACAGCGGAGAACGGCACCTTAGACCCTCACCCTCCTCCTGGGACCGGCGGCCACACGGCAGGCGGGTGCCCTCCGAGGGCAGAATGTCACCGGGAGGCCCTCTCCTGTCTCTGCTCACAGCCCCTCGGACACCACGCTGTGGGCTTTCACACCAGGCAGCGCTCCGTCTCCCAGGGGGTACCGACCGGGCGCCCTACAATCCAGTCAAATTCCGACTCTCCCCTGGGGCAGGGGGGCGTGCAGACCCCACGGGCCTGTCCCCCAAGGCTGGGCCTACTTCCCAGCACAAGGCCCGGGGTGGGGGTGGGGGGCTGCACTTCTGACCGTCCAGCTCCGGATCAGGCCTTACCACACCTCCTCCCAGGCCTCCCCGTTGGCTAGAACAGCCCACAGGCCTTGGGAAAACATTGTCCTGACTTTTGCCCATTTTTAAATCAAGGACACAAACCAGGAACAGCCCAGAGGGAGCGAGGCAGAGGTGAGGTGTGGGGACGGAGCTGGGTGCTCCCGCCCTCTCTGACGCCACGGAAGGTCCCCAACCCCCTTCCCAGCGCCCCCACCTGCCCAAACCCCTGTGGCCCGCGCAAAGGACACCTCTGTCCAACTCGGCGTTCCCTCTCCTGTGCCCTCAGACCCCTCACTGGGGCACCGAGCACACTAACGTCCGCCAGAAAGGCCCTGGGCCCGGGCCTCCGCCCCCGCCAGGCGGCGGGAGGCCTCCTCTCAGAGGGCGCGGAGGCCTCCTCTCAGAGGGCGCGGCGCCCTCCATAAATCCCGGACAAATCCCTTCCCTGAAAAGGTGCCGCCTGTCTGGGCGATGAGTCATTGGCGTGAAGCCGGACACAATGGGGAGCTGCTCGCCGGCGGAGGCGTGGGGGTGTCGCAAACACAGCCCGGCGGCTCCTGAGGCCTCAGCTCCCCTTTGGAGGGAGTGAGGCTCATCCTGTGCTGTAGGGTTTTTCCAAGCCGGAAGTCAATGCTGGGTTGGAAAGCAGAGCCATCGGACCGGACCGTTAGCCGAGGAAGAGAAAGCGCCCACGCACTCCTGGAGTCGCCCCTCGGAAGCCCAGCCCCTGCTGAGGCGACACGGAAATGCCCACCTCGACGTGAGACCCGCCACCGGGCTTAGGTCTGTGAGATCTGAGCTCGCTCCCAAGCCTCTCTCCACTCAGCTGCGCCCTCTGCACAAGGAGAGGATGCTGTCCTGGCTAAAACTTGTAAAGGACAAGAAAAAAGCCCTGGCCAGTGCGGCTCAGTGGATAGAGCATCGGCCTGCAGACTGAAGGGTCCCAGGTTCGATTCCGGTCAAAAGGGCATGTACCTTGGTTGCAGGCACATCCCCAGTGAGGGATGTGCAAGAGGCAGCTGATTGATGTTTCTCTCTCATTGATGTTTCTATTCTCTGTCCTCCTCCCTCTCTCTCTGTAAAAAAAAAAAGCCCCACAGTGGGTGGGAAGGAGGAAATAACAGAAGGTGACCCGAAGCGCCTTCACACAGGTCACCCCTGACAGTGACGGTGAATGACCAGCTTCCCTCGCTGCACCGACCTTCTCTTGCAGGGGTCGCCGGTGAGGGTTTTGCAGGCAGGACGGCTGAATCAAAGCAGGCGAGAGTCTGGAAGTGTCGGAAAGCATCCTAGAAGAATCTGCATTTCCTGTTTTACCCTTAACGTGTATGGTCTGTGCGCAGCTTACTGCTGAGAAACGGCCCTCGCAAGGCAGACGTTGGGGAGGAAATGGTAGCTCGGTCGTTCCTCCTCTGATCGGGTGGCGGCAGGAGCCGCTGTTTGCCCTGGGGAGTGTGCCTGGTGCGGCTGAGCCCGGCGACGCTGGGAAGACGTGTTCGGTGCGTGCCCCCCCCCCCCCCGAGGGAAACCGGGAGGACTGTGCTGTCCGCTGGGAAGGGGCCGGGCTCTGCAGAGCAGTCTGCCCTGTGAGGCCGGCTGTGAGCCTCAGGGCAGGGCCCGGCGGAGACGGATCGGAAACAAACGCCCAGTGGGTGTCCCAGGAGCAAGTGCCCATCACCACCCCGTTCTGCTCTTTCTCCGCTGGCCCGGCCACTCCGTGCTCTGCCGGCCTTCAGGCCCGCCCTGAGCCGGAAACTGGCCAATCAGCCGGACCTGGTGTCCGCCGACCTGGGTTCAAATCCCAGCCTGGCTGCTTGCTTTCTCTCTCTCTCTCTCTCTCTTTTTTTTTTTTTTTTTTTTTTTTTTAAATATATTTTTATTGATTTCATACAGGAAGGGAGGGGGAGAGAAAGAGACAGAAACATCAGTGATGAAGGAGAATCACGGATCGACTGCCTCTGCACGCCCCACACTGGGGGTCACGCCCACAACCCGTGCCTGAGCCCTGACCGGGAATGGAACCCTGACCTCCTGGTTCCTAGGTCAGCGCACAACCCCTGAGCCACACCAGCCGGGTCCCGCCTCGCTGCTCTCTTCCCGACTTCGTGACTTAACCCGACCTTCGCTACTTAACGTAAGCACCACTCCGCTCCTCGGCGCCGTGGGAGCCAGTGCAGTGAGGGACCGCATTCTGGGCCGTCTGGCCGCGCCTGGCAACTGCAGTCAGCAAAGGGCAGCTGCTGTTGGCTCTGCGCTAGCCGTCACTGGACGGTAATGCCCTGTCTTTAACTTTTAAAGGACAAGAAAAAAAGAGCGCCAGGCAGCCATCCCCCGCAGTTCAGAGAGGCGACAGATGAAATAGCGCTGACGCGGCCCGCTGAGGCAGTCACGCGGGAGAGAGGAGGCACCCGGTGTGGGCAGTCAGCAGGGGACAGGACTCACCCACAGGAGCCGCCTGCCCGCCGCCCCTTTCCATGACAGCAGCTCCGACACAGCGATCATAAAAGAGACGACCAACCTTGACCTCTGACCCGTGACTAGAAGCTGTCACGGGCCCGGAGTCAGCCAATGGGGGCAGAGTCTAAAGGCGTTACTCTTTGTGAAGGACCACCAGGGCGGGAGAGATGCCCGGACCACCCCTCTCCCTCCCCCTCACCCCCACCCCAGACCTGGGAACGAGCGGCCAGGCCTACGGGTGCACACACAGAGCAATCCTTTCAGACCCTCCTGGGCCCACAGTGCGCGCGCACACACATACACATACACACACTCACACACACTCACACTCACACTCACACACACACTCACACACACACACACACACTCACACACACTCACACTCACACACACACACTCACACACACACACTCACACACACTCACACTCACACACACACACTCTCACACACACACTCACACACACTCTCACACATACACACACTCACACTCAAACTCACACACACACACACTCACACACACTCACACACACACACACTCACACACACACACACTCACACTCACACACACACACTCACACACACACTCTCACACACACACACACACACACTCACACACACACACTCACACTCACACACACACACACACACTCACACACACACACACACACACACTCACACTCACACACACACACACACACACACACACTCACACACACACACACACACACTCACACACTCACACTCACACACACACACACACACACACACTCATACGAACACTGACCTGCGATCTGTGGGGCCCATGCTTCCCCGTCTGCGCAGGGATAGCCGCCTGGGCTGTAGGGACCCCACACACACTCACACTCACACACACACACTCACACTCACACACACACACACACTCACACTCACACACACCCCGGACACTGACCTGCGATCTGTGGGGCCCATGCTTCCCCGTCTGCGCAGGGATAGCCGCCTGGGCTGTAGGGACCCCACACACACTCACACTCACACACACACACTCACACTCACACACACACACACACACACACACACACACACACACCCCGGACACTGACCTGCGATCTGTGGGGCCCATGCTTCCCCGTCTGCGCAGGGATCGCCGCCTGGGCTGTAGGGACCCCACACACACTCACACACACACACACACACACACACACACACACACACTCACACACACACACACACACACACACCCCGGACACTGACCTGCGATCTGTGGGGCCCATGCTTCCCCGTCTGCGCAGGGATCGCCGCCTGGGCTGTAGGGACCCCACACACACTCACACACACACACTCACACTCACACACACACTCATACGAACACTGACCTGCGATCTGTGGGGCCCATGCTTCCCCGTCTGCGCAGGGATAGCCGCCTGGGCTGTAGGGACCCCACACACACTCACACACACACACACACACCCCGGACACTGACCTGCGATCTGTGGGGCCCATGCTTCCCCGTCTGCGCAGGGATCGCCGCCTGGGCTGTAGGGACCCCACACACACTCACACACACACACTCACACTCACACACACACTCATACGAACACTGACCTGCGATCTGTGGGGCCCATGCTTCCCCGTCTGCGCAGGGATCGCCGCCTGGGCTGTAGGGACCCCACACACACTCACACACACACACACACCCCGGACACTGACCTGCGATCTGTGGGGCCCATGCTTCCCCGTCTGCGCAGGGATAGCCGCCTGGGCTGTAGGGACCCCACATATTCCGAGTCACCGTCGCATTCTCCCGGCGGCAGGGCCGGGCGGCCGGGTGAGAAGACGGAGGGGACTGCCCTATCGCAGGGGCAGGCGGGTCCGGTTTCCTCCGATCGGCTAGATTGCCGGCCGCGGCCGCATCGCGTTACCGGCTAGGTGTGCAGGCGTCGCACGGGAGGAGGGGTGTGGATGACAGAGCGCGAGGCCTGGCCGTCGGAGGACGCCAGCCCGGCTCACCGCGCAGCCTGGTCCCAGAGTTCCGCCCGAACCCCAGAGGCTCGAGGAAAGCCCGGTGTGCGGCAGGAAGGCCGAGTGCGCCGGGGCCTGCGGGGTCCCTGAGGCGCCTGTGAGAGCTGAGGACCAGCGGCCTCTGGGCCGGCGATGCCCCGTCTGTGCTGGCGAAGCGGAGGGCGGACTGCCTGGGTTCAACTCCCAGCTCTGCCACTCGGCAGCAGTGATGCCCTGGGCATGTTGCACCATTCGTAGAAGAGGCTGACCCTAATCAATGCCAGCCATTGGTGGTGACCATCAGCACCAGGCTCAGAGCTGACCCTAATCAATGCCAGCCATTGGCTGTGACCATCAGCACCAGGCTCAGAGCTGACCCTAATCAATGCCAGCCATTGGTTATGACCATCAGCACCAGGCTCAGAGCTGATCCTAA
Source organism: Pipistrellus hanaki (assembly GCF_964339955.1). Classification (NCBI taxonomy): domain Eukaryota; kingdom Metazoa; phylum Chordata; class Mammalia; order Chiroptera; family Vespertilionidae; genus Pipistrellus; species Pipistrellus hanaki. Next base: position 1,953,937 of record NC_140520.1, on the reverse strand, counting down.
TCAATGCCAGCCATTGGTTATGACCATCAGCACCAGGCTCAGAGCTGACCCTAATCAATGCCAGCCATTGGTGGTGACCATCAGCACCAGGCTCAGAGCTGACCCTAATCAATGCCAGCCATTGGCTGTGACCATCAGCACCAGGCTCAGAGCTGACCCTAATCAATGCCAGCCATTGGTTATGACCATCAGCACCAGGCTCAGAGCTGATCCTAATCAATGCCAGCCATTGGTTATGACCATCAGCACCAGGCTCAGAGCACTGACCCTAATCAATGCCAGCCATTGGCTGTGACCATCAGCACCAGGCTCAGAGCTGACCCTAATCAATGCCAGCCATTGGTTATGACCATCAGCACCAGGCTCAGAGCTGATCCTAATCAATGCCAGCCATTGGCTATGACCATCACCACCAGGCTCAGAGCACTGACCCTAATCAATGCCAGCCATTGGTGGTGACCATCAGCACCAGGCTCAGAGCTGACCCTAATCAATGCCAGCCATTGGCTGTGACCATCAGCACCAGGCTCAGAGCTGACCCTAATCAATGCCAGCCATTGGTTATGACCATCACCACCAGGCTCAGAGCTGATCCTAATCAATGCCAGCCATTGGCTGTGACCATCAGCACCAGGCTCAGAGCTGACCCTAATCAATGCCAGCCATTGGTTATGACCATCAGCACCAGGCTCAGAGCTGACCCTAATCAATGCCAGCCATTGGTTATGACCATCAGCACCAGGCTAACGGGAGCTTTCACGGCGGTTGCCCTCTCAGAAACACGAGGACGGACGGGGACACTGGCCAGGGATTCCGCACCCCAGTCCTGCGGCCATCTTAGACTCGATAGCAGCGCTGACGCCTAACCAGCTCGTCCATCCTCCGGGCTGTGACATCCACGCTGTCTCCAGAACTGCCAGGGCCTCTGTGCCAGACCCGGGAATAGCTGTGCTCAGGACACACCATCTTTGTCATATCGCTCGCGCCTAAATGTCCCATCAGCTCCGTCCACTGCGTAGCTAACTGATGCAGAAACCACAAGCGGAAAAGGCTGCCTTACCGTCACTTCCTCCCTCGCCGTTCATTCAGCTCTGTTAAAGATGGACAATGTCTGTCATTACTCCTCAGTGTGTTCAGCGCCTGGCGCGCAATGGACAGTGAGTGAATGAATGAATGGATGGATGGTGGGTGAATGAATGGGTGCATGAATGGACGATGAGTGAATGAACACACTCCAGCTTTTTTGTGTTGTTAGACCAGGGGTCGGCAAGCCGCGGCTCGCGAGCCACGTGCGGCTCTCTGGCATCTGAGTGTGGCTCTCCCACAGAACACCACGGCCTGGGCGAGTCTCTGTGGAAGAGGTGGCATAAGAAGAATTTTGTTTAAGTTAAAAAATGTGGCTCTCCAAAGAAATGTCCATCACTGTCCTGTTGACGTGTGGCTCTGCTGACTAAGGAGTTTGCCGACCGCCGTGCTAGACAACTCCACGGGCGGTTAGGTTTCCTCACTCCGACTCCATCCGCACGCAGAGGAGACAGACGGATCGCACACTCACCGCTGACGAGGAAACGGGGACCGCTGCGACAGGCTGGGCCGGGCCCCGGAGGCGGGGGCACCCTTTCCACAGACTCCAGGGCGCCGAGTCCCAGGCCTAACTCCTGATTACCCACCAGGCAGCAGCGCCGAGGGCCCAGCAAGGACCGAGGACCGAGGACCGGGCCAAGTAGGCCAGTGAGCAAGGAGGCCGCAGATCCCCGACCACAGATCCCAGAGGCAGATCCCAGAGGCAGATCCCGGTGGCAGATCCCAGTGGCAGATCCCGGTGGCAGATTCCCAGCTGCAGCAGATCCCCGGCCACAGACTCCCAGTGGGGGTGAGGGCTGAGCCCAGGAGTCCCCGCGCAGCCGGTCACAGCAGCTCAGACCCCGCAGCCGCCGGGAAATCCCACGCACAGGCAGCGGACCTGGGGCCGTTACGTGCAGAGGAGCTTAACTGTGCTCTGGCATCCCCCGGGAATCACGGCTCAGCAGACGGGATTTCCAGGGGAGCCTTGCCCAGTTCCATAGGAGCCCCGGAAAGTGATGCAACCGCATCCGGGGATTGCGTGGTGTTTCCAAAGCGCGCGACGGAGGAGTCCCGAGTCCCCAGCTCCCGCCGCGGAGACGGAACTGGTAAACAGACACCGCCGCCCGGAGCCCAGCTCTCCCACGCCCGCCGCTGCCCACTGCCCCCTGGCCGGTCCCCAGTTTGAATCCAGCTCCAAGGGGTGTCCTGCTTGGCTCCGTGCCTTTTTCCTTCCGCACAGACACAGGCAGCTTCCTTAGAATGACGGGGTCTCCGTCCTGCAGCAGGGATTGCCCCTCGGTCTCTGGTTGGATGCCAGGCACCATGGCTCTCCCCCATATTGGGATATTTCTGTGTCCTCGTCAGCATCCCTGGGTAGGCTCTGGGCTGCAGTCAGGTCGGCGGGAGGCAGCTGAGCCCGTTCGGGTGTCTTTCAAATGGGGGGCCCGTTCGGCATCTGTTCTAGGACCAGCCGTGCCCCGCTTCTGGGGGGACCGTCCTGCGTGCTCTGGGCAATCCGTCTTCACATAAGACGGGGGTGGGGTGGGGGGGCTGGGGGTGCCATGGCAGGTGTGTGAGCACCAAGTCCTGCTCCCTCAGACCATCTGAGGTGACCGGTCACGGCCCAGGAAGTTCCTCACGTGCACGGTGCTCGTCGGTTCTCGGCTGAGCACCTGAGGGAACCCTCTGCAGGTCTCTCCCTCCTCCCTCTCCTTCCCGGGACTCTGCAGTGCGGACTCGAACCCTCCCGGTCTCCCCAGGCTCTCAGGCCGCACCCTCCACTGGGTGAGTTCCCCAGGCTCCAGGCTTCCCCTTCCCGCCTTGCCCTCGCAGGAGGGGGCAGTCACGGGCTCCCTGCCTCTGCGCTCCACCTCAGACAGCCTCTCCTCCGGCTGACGGGCGACATCCCGAGCATGAGCACCCAGTGTGTTCCGTCCACTTTGTCAGCGGTCCAGGGCAGAAGGGGGCATCTGTGCCTGTTCCTCTAGCCCAGCTGCAAACAGGAGCCTGGCACATGTGTTTGTTGTATGTCCTGCAAATTTCCACAGGTAACAGACAGCTACGGCCCAGCTGGTGGAGCTCAGGGATTGAGCGTGATCCTATCAACCAGGAGGTCAGGGTTCGATTCCTGGTCAGGGCACAGGCCCTGGTTGCGGGCTGGATCCCCAGTGGGGGGCGTGGAGGAGGCAGCCAATACATGATTCTATTCTCAACACTGATGTTTCTCTCTCCCTCTCCTTTTCTCTCTGAAGTCCATACAAATATATTTTAATAAATAATAGTTACAAATCTTATACAACCAGGTTTTAAATTTTATAAATTACAGTAAAATCCATATAGTAACAATCACTCGGATGAGCAGCACTATGTAATGACAGCATGCCCCGCTCCAAACCGGCCTGCCCCCCTCGGGCTGCAGTGACGCCCGCCTCCCATCATCCTCTGGGCTTAAGTCCCCGGAAAACATCCGTCTGCACCGTGTCCCATGACGTCATCCCGCCTCCGCTTCGTCCAGACACGCCGGTCACACGCCGAGTCCCCGTGTCCTCCGCGGTGCCGGGCAGTGATGTGTGTGCGTGTGAACGTGGGACGACATGGCAGCCTGTGGCCATACGACGGGCACGCAGGTGATCCTGACGGTGCACATGCTAACTTTTAAAACCACCCCTGGTCTGGAAAAGCAAACATCTTAAAATTCTTGTCGAGAGCATGTGGTTTGTTACAGATGCTGCGATTCCCACGCGGGACAATAAGACCTCCCTCCGCGAGGGGCCACGGCGAGCAGGCCAGGGACACGCGTGAGCCAGACTGCGAGGTCGTGTCCGCCTTGTCTGAGACGCAGGTCCCGGGGAGAGGCGGGAGGCGAGGCTGTGAGGAGCCGCGAGGGAAACATGGGGGAACGATTTTCAGGTTTCCATTCCCACTCAGGGCACAGGCCCTGGGTGCGGGCTCCATCCCCATCGGGGGGCGTGCAGGAGGCAAGCTTGTCCATGATTCTCTCTCATCACTGATGTTTCTCTCTCCCTCTCCCTTCCTCTCTGACATCCAAACAAATATATTTTAATAAATAAAGTGCCTTTGACCCCTGAACTCTCAGGAACATTTTCCCACCGTGTGGTGGAGGCCCTTCCTTCTCTGCTGTGACTCGCTCCTGGTCCCATCCGTGGCTTCCCTGAGCCTGGCTCCCTCACCTGCTCTGCTCCTTCTGGACTCAGTGACGCCATCCACCGCCTCCCGGGGGAAGGGTAAGGAGTCCAGGGAGCAGACAGGCCCACAGATGGGAAAGGGGGAAGGGCCATCAGAGGAACAAACTCCAGGAAGTGAGGTCCCCATGGAGACATCGCTAAGTGGACGCCAAGAAGAGTCCCTCCTCGGGCCCTGGCTGATGTGGCTCAGTGGATAGAGCGTTGGCCTATGGACTGAAGGGTCCCAGGTTTGAAGGTCCCAGATTCGATTCCCGTCAAAGGCACATGCCTGGGTTGCAGGAGACAGCGGATCTCCTTAATGATTCGCTCTCATCATTGATGTTTCTAACTCTCTCTCCCTCCCCCTTTCTCTCTGAAATCAATCATATATATATATATATATATATATATATATATATATAGAGAGAGAGAGAGAGAGAGAGAGAGAGAGAGAGAACCTGCTTGGTACTTGACACCTGCAAGTCAGTGCGTCAGGAGTGCATAGTGGGCCCTGGCTGGGTGGCTCAGTTGGTTAGAGCTCCGTGTTGACATGCCAAGGTTATGGGTTCCATCCTCTCTAAAATCATTTTTTTTTTTAGAATGAATAACTGGGAGATTGAATAGGCAAAGCCAGCTGAGGGATGTGAAGGGCATTTGAGAAAGAAAAAAAAAATCTTAACTGCAAGCGTTAGTGCCTGAGGATCCCTCCTGTGCCGTAAGGGTCAGCTGTCCACACACCTGGTCAGGGCACGTGTGAGAATCCACCAATGGCCTAGCTGGTTTGGCTCAGTGGAGAGAGCGCCGGCCTGCAGACGGAGGGGGTCCCGGGTTCTATTCCGGTCAAGGGCACGTACGTAGGTTGCAGGCTCAATCCCTGGCCCTGGCCGGCGTGCATGCAGGAGGCAACCACTCACTGTGTCTCACACCATTGTTTCTCTATTTCTGTCTTTCCCCCTCCCTTCCACTCTCTCTAAAAATCAATGGCAAAATATCCTCGGGTGAGGATTAACAACAACAAAAGAATCAACCAATGAGTGCATAAATAAGTAGAACAATAAATCGATGTTTCTCTCTCCCTCCCTCTCTCTAAAATCATTAAAAAAAAAAAAAGAAAAAAGAAAAGAAAAAGAAAAGAAAAGAATGAACAACTGGGAGACTGAATAGGCAAAGCCAGCTGAGGGGTGTGAAGGGCATTTGAGAGAAAAAAGATCTCAGCTGCAAGCGTTAGTGCTGAGGAGCCTGCCTTCCGTCGGGGTCAGCGGTCCACACCCTCCCGCCGTGGGGAGGCCCGGCGGCCGGGAAGGTGAGAGGGTGGGAAAGGGCAGGCTTCCCGGCTCCCGGCCCGACAGGGAGCCTCTCCCCTTTGTGTTCTCGGGGCGGCCGCGCGGGCGACACCTGAGCCGGGGCAGGCGTGAGATGAGACGCCGTGCCCTATTTCGGCTCAAAAGCGCCTCAGGAATTCGACGTCATTGCTGCCTCGCTCGGCCGGCGTGACGGGCCTCGGGTGTCTCGTCAATGGGCACCCTTTTTCCGAGGCAGAAAGCCGCTGGGGACGTGCACCGGGGTTCGGCTGATAAGGCAGCTCTTGGGGGGCGGGGGGGGGGGGAAGACGGCCTTCGGTTCGGGAGCCGACGGCCCCCCCCTCGGTCTCCTGGCACTGCAGCGTCACCGCCTCCTCGGGGCAGGAGCACACTGGCTGCTTCCCGGTGTCCTGCCCCCGGCAGCAGAGTGACCCCGATGGCTTTTCACCTCAGCACTGCCACTTCGCGTGTTCTGTAAGGACCCAGTGTTTCCACTAGAAATGGAAATCAGGTCTGGTTGAATGGACAAAGAATGGCAGAGCCGGGAAGAATATCAGAGACTCTGCCCGGCCGGTGTGTGGCTCAGTCATTGAGAGTTGACCCATGAACCAGGAGGTCACAGTTCAATTCCCAGTCAGGGCACAGGTCTGGGTTGCGGGGTCCACCCCCAGTAGGGGGCGTGCAGGAGGGAAGCTGATCAATGATTCTATCTCATTATTGATGTTTCTCTCTCTCTCCCTTCCTCTCTGAAATAAATAAACACACACACACACATACACACACACACACACACACATTTTTTTTTTAAGAGTATCAGATTCTAGTCTTCATCCTATATAATAAAAAGCATAGTATGCAAATTGTCCCCTCCACCGGGAGTTGTCTGGGAGTTTGACCAGGGACCCCACCAGTGCCTGAATTTCATGCTCTGGGCCTCTAATTTTATAAACGAATGGAGGTCTAAGAGTTCTAAGCACTTCAACTCAACTGATACCTCTGTGAGCGATCAAAAAATAGGCTCCAGGGCTGGTGGCCTCCCCGAAGCTGACCACTAGGAGGCGGTGGAGCTGTCGCCAATGCACATCTGCTGGTCTGTTGGCTTTGGAGGGGCCCTGACAGGGCGAGAAGAGAGTGTCATGCTGCGGCCTGGCCTCCTCCCTCCCAGCAGGACCCTCCCCCACACCCCGAGGCGGGTAACCTGAGCGGGGCCGCCCTGCACTTTGAATCAACGCTGCTGCCTTCCCACTGGAGATTCTGGAATCTGACCCTGTGACAACGGGGTAAGGACCCACCGACCTGCGCCTCCCTCTTCCCACGTCAGGCTGGATCCTGCCAGCTGCCCCCCAGCCAGGAGCCTCCTGGGCCAGGGCTGCTCCCAGGTGTCAGGTGGCCAGTCCCCACCCATCACTCGCCTCGGGTCCTTTTAGAAACAGAGACTCCTGGGTATCCCCCAGTTACCCCGTCAGAATTCGGGGTGACTGGGAGCCGCATCGCTGTGAACCTCCCTGGAGAAATACAATGGTGAATAAGTAATAGTGAATATTTTGTATTCACTATTTACTACTCATGTGTATGAGTTATCTCTCTACTGTTCATTACTTTGTTCCTTCCCTGAGGCCTTACCTTTTGGGTAATGATGGCTGGGAATTTCACCTGCTGTTGCCCACCCTGTGTACACGGCGCCCTCGTGCCCGTTAGACAGCCGCCTTGCACGTTTTCGATGTTTGACTTCCTGTTTCCGTCCTCCCTCTCCGTCCCTTTCTCCCTCCCTCCCTCCGTCCCTCCCTCCCTTCCTTCCTTCCTCCCTCCCTCCCTCCCTCCCTCCCTTCCTCCCTTCCAGTACAGTGCACTTCGCGCGGCCGTTCTGTACAGACCGGCTCGGCGCTTTCTGAGTGTGGAAACGCCACCCTCTGGTCCAAGTTGTGGACGGTCCCAGCATCCCGGGCTGAAGTCCGGACAGACCCGAGTTTTAGCGTGTCCCTCCCAGAGCACAGTCAGCCCTTTAGCTCAGGCCCAAACCGGTGCCCGCGGGGCAGGGGGAACGCAGTGTGGGCGCGGCCGGGCCGAGAGGCCGCGCGGAGAGAGGCCCGCCGGGTCTGACCCGCGGCCGGCGCGTCCTGCGAGCGGGACAGGACAGCCGGGCACGTCCCGCGCTTCTCCTTGTTGGGTTCACGTCGGCACGTCACCCAGGCCGGCGAGGGAGCGGGTGCTCGGTTAGGATGAGAGGCTCATGGAGCCGATGGCACGCCGAGGGCGTGAGCGGGGAGCGGTCAGTCCCGCAGGTGTCCCGGCTGCCTGACACCCCGACACCCCGACTTCACTCATCATGCAAGAAAGACAAGCACGTGGCTCGGAGAACAGAACACTTTATACCACACTCCCCCGGTCCCAGCCGTCAGACACCCGCCCGCGGACAGCTCCGGCCCACACGCCGTGGACACGTGGTCAGACGGACTGACGGCGCGGTCCCCGCAGGTCCAGACACTCCGCCCGCGGCCTGGAGCGTACGGGGGTCCTTTCTCAGGGACCCGGGCGGCATCCCGCGGGCTGGGTGACACAGTGAGTGTGTGACACAGTGAGTGTGTGACACAGGTGCTTCCCAGGCGGAGCCCCTACAGGTGGGGGTTCGTCATGGCGATCCCCTGGCACTCGATGATGTAGGTGTCTCTGGATGCGTCTCCTTCCTCCTCGGACTTCTTCACCGTGAACTTGGCCTGAAACCAGGGAGGGCTCAGTGCGTGGGTGAGAAGAAACACCATAAGCTTAACTAGTGGGCGGTTCACATCAAACACCTTTTAATTTCGTAATTTTTTAAAAAAATGAAGCATTTACGTATTTTTCTCCTCTCTTACAGGTTCTCTGCTTTTTTAAAGGTTAACGCACACAGCTTTGTTTTCTGCCTTTTTCAGGAACATGCAGCCCAAGTCCTCTTTACTGCGGTCTTTATCATGTAGTTTTATAAAATAATGTAGAATTTATAGACAACTAGGTTTCTGTTTCTTAAAATCTGACCCCACATCGGCTCTAATAAAAAGCAGTTGCTGCTTCTGACGGGACGCTCACCTTTGCTAGCTGTTCGGCAAAATGGATGGCCGTCTGGGTGTGGAGGGTCACGGGGCCCGTCTTTATCCTGGAGACGCCGTTGGCCAGGGCCATGAAAATGATCAGCTTTTGGAAAAGGAAGAAAGGAGAAACAGCTCACACACTGGCTAATACTTTGACGACTCACGCAGCCAGGCCCCGCCCTCGGGGCCTGGAGGTCAGCAATAAAATGTGCACTCGGCGCAGCTGCCAAGCGTCCAAACCCCACCGGCCCCGGGCGTGTCCCCGGAGCGGCCACCTGGTCCTGTAGGTACTCGTCCACCGCCCCGCCGTGCCGCAGGTTCGCCAGCAGCATCTCGGCCGCGTCGATGCCGACCTTGTCCGCGCTGACACCTAGAGGGCACGGCGAAACACTGCGTTAGCCCGGAGGCAGGAACGTGGCTTTGGAGACCCCGCCGGCCCGGGCATGACATTTTCCGGGCCTCAGCGCGCGCAGGGCGGCTTTCAGGACAGGAGCTTTCCGTGCGTGTGACCTCCTGAGCCCTCGGTGTCTGACTGTCTCAGCATGAGAGACGGTCAAGCAGACCCAAAGGGTGGGACATCTTAGGAGAAAATGGTCTGGACTTTCTAAAATGTCCACATCACAAAAGGAGGGGGAAAAGAAGAGGTGAAGAGACTATTCTGTAGTAAAAAGAAACTCAGCAGACATGATGACCAAACGCTGTCTGTGCTTAAAAAAATAAGAAAGAAAGAAAACCCGCCCAGCCTGAGTGGCTCCGTGTTTAAGCGCTGACCTATGAACCAGGAGGTCACAGTTCAATAATTGGTCAGGGCACAGGCCCAGGTTGCAGGCTAGATACCCAGTGGGGGGCGTGCAGGAGGCAGCTGATCAATGATTCATCATTGATGTTTTTTTCTCTCTCTTTCCCTTCCTCTCTGACATCAATAAAAATGTATTTTTGAAAACCCCACTTTGCACTGAGAGGCTTCGGAGGCTGCTGGGCGTGTCTGGGGGGGCAGACACGTTCTCGGGCGTAAGGACGGCACTGTGATGCTGCCGTCCTCAGCGGCCCTGCAGCTCGATGCTCAGGACGGTGGGCCAGTGAGAATGGGGTAGGGGCCCTCACCAGCCCTGCAGCTCTTCTCTGGGTGTGAAGCCTCTCAAGGCGTAAAGCCGGGGAAAGACTGCAAATGCGATGGACTCCAGAACAGAACCAGCCAACCGGCTCCTTCTCAGCCTGACACCCATCACTCCTCCCGACAGAGGGGTAGAGCTTAACCGGCGCTGGGCACCGGGGACCCCTCCGTTCGTACCTCGTTTGCCCAGCGCCGACCCCGCCAGCAGGCAGCCCGTGGACGTCTCAGCAACAATGCTGCAGAGAAGAGAGGAGTGAGCGCCTGAGCCCCCCACACCCCGGCCGCACTCGCCACCGGCGCACAGGACGGCCGGCCGGCGGGGAGCATCGTCTGGCTGGGCCGCGGCGAACGTGAGCCCTTCACGCGGAGAGCGAGCGGCGTGACTGGCGCTCTCCATCCTCAGGGAGGCGCGGGGCCCCTCACCCGCGATGCCCACCCGCCCCCGTGGGGAGAGCCCCCGGGAAGCCACGCGGTGCGTAAGCGGTGGGGGGAGACCTTAGACGGGAAGGTCTCTCCACAGAGATGTTTTTAGGTTCAGACAGCGTTACCATTCTGGACACGCACTTACTCTGACCCCTTTAACGGGAACTCTTAACATTTAAATACCCACAAAAGAGACTTTCACACCTCAAACAAGCATGTTTATGACACTCGAATCACTGACTCCTAATTAGGTCAACAGAGTAGTTATATTTCTAATTCTTTCTTTTTTTTAAATCCTCACAGGAGGATATTTTTCCATTGCTTTTTTAGAGAGAGGGAAAGACAGAGAGAAATATCGATGTGAGAGAAACACATCGACTGGCTGCCTCCTGCACGCTCCCCGACCAGGGCTCGGCCAGGGAGGGGCCCAGGCCGGGGAGGAGCCTGCACCCAAGGTACGTGCCCTTGACCAGAATCGAACCCGGGACCTCTCAGTCCGCAGGCCGACGCTCTATCCACTGAGCCAACCAGCTAGGGCTCTATTTCTTTTCTAAAATATCTTGGCCATATCTAATGCTCGTTTGTAAACTGACTTCACACGGAGGTACAGGGAAGCAACGGGAAGTATTTCTCTCAGATCAGCCTCAAAGGCCAACTTCTGATGTGTCAGCAGTGAAGTTCAGCATGCAGACAATGCGATAAAGGCAAACCATCCTCAGAAAAAAATCCGGAATAAAATGACCGTCTTCATTCACTGCACAGCTGATTCAGGTGTCAATGCCCTTTAAAACCGATCTTCCTAAAACTATAAACCTCAACAGAAGCTACACACGAGCCGCCCTCCAATCTCGCGTGTCAGCGAGACAATCGGCCCGGGGCAGGGGGAGCCGGAGACGCACATGATGCCGCTGCCGTTGCCGAAGGCGCCGTCCCGGGGCTCCTGCACCGGCTGGACGTTCACGTACAGGTCCCGGAACTCCTTCCGCAGGCAGCGCACGGCCGCCGCCGCCATCTCCTTCGCCACCTGGTTGGGCGAAACAAACGCAGAGCGAACCACGTTCATGCAGACTGTGACAACTGTCCTCACACCCTCGAGACAAGCAACCTTCATGTGCCTTACAGAAAGACTTGACTTACATAAGTAGGGGGCAACGGAATTGTAAGAAAAAAACTTTTTAAGTCAAAATATTTTTAAAAATTAATTCTAATAATTTCCAAGTTTAGTTGCTAGAATACTTATCAGGACATCACACACTGCCAAGAACACCTGGACTTGCTTTAGATCAATGACTCTCTCTCATCGTTGATGTTTCTCTCTCTCTCGCCTTCTCCCTTCCTTACTGAAATGAGTAAAGAACAACAATAATTTTTAAAGACGGACGCCTTACCTTGAACGGCAGAGCGCCGGCCACGAAGGCCCTCCCGGAGATCTTGGTCACGGAGCCGCGCTCGGTGAGGGTGACGGGGGTCAGCTGTTTGACGGGAGACACCCGGACAACCACCTCGCCGCCCCCTTTCGGGTAGTAGCCCCTGCAAAACAGCGCAGCACGCACTCACTACCCTGACTGCACCGCACAGAAAGCTCCACGTTTCCCACGTCACAGCGTGCGGACAACAGCCCCACCACCCCCGCCGCCCCCGGGACTGCCGCTTAGACCGCCCCGTCGCCATGAGGTCTGTGCTGCCTCAGAGCAGAATCCCCTGAACCCCGCCCGCACAGAGCGGGTCCCGGGCCGCTGCCTCCAGACCCGCGCCCCTGCTGCGGCACACAGCGCTCTGCCGCCTCCTGCGGGAAACCGGCCGGTAGCGGCCGCCGCCCTCCGCCGTCGAACCGCCAACACTGCTGCCGTGGGGGGGTCAGACCGCCACGAAGTAAGCCGCTTACCTCATCTTAATGTCACAATTGAACGTGAAACCAAACTTCTCAGCAATGGGCTTGAAAACCTGAAACATGAGAGCATTGTTGCCTTAACAACCAATAGTCACCGATTCATCGAATGCATTTATCAGACACGAGGAGTGCTCCCCACGGAGACGAGCCAGGACCGAGGGTCAGTGGCACCCGCTGTGAAGGCTGGCTTGTTTTCCAATGAAAAGGGGCATGGAGCTGAGAGTCAAAGTTACCATCCGATGAGCCAGGGCTGCGCGGTCTGTGTCTTGAAAATAAAAACCGCCACTCAGGGTCCTTGACCCCGGCGACCCCTTTGCCCGAGGCCGCGGTCTCCTGCCCACTCCCTCGCACACCCCGGGAGGAACCGGGGGTTTCTGCTGAACAGAACTGTACTCTGCCTTCTCACTTTTTTTTAATGTAACCCACAATGAGGTTGCTCCACGTTCTGGCTACTATGGATAGTACTATATGAACACAAGCTCTCTCGGAGATCTTCATTTATCAATCCCCTTGGACAGATCCCCAGAAATGGGATGCCTGGGTCAGGCGGTCATTTTATTTTTAATTTTTTGAGGGAACTCCATGTTGCTTCCCACTGTGGCTGTACCACGTTGGGTTCCCACCGACAGGGCACGGGGTTCAGCTCTCTCCACATCCTCGCAGCACCCGTCAAGCGTGGCATTTCACTCTGGCTTTGAGTTTTTCCCTTCCAAATCCTAAGACCCGGGCTGATTTGCATAATAAGTAAGAGAATTCGTATCATCGTGACACTTGAGCTTTTTAGGGGGTTCACCGGGAACACATTAGGCCACAGCACTGACTGTAAGAAACACGAGGGGATGCACACAAACCGCTCCGGGCACTGGGGGGGACGGGCATGCGGGGTGCCCGCCCCGGGGGCCCTCACCATGGCCGTGTAGTCGATCTGCGGGGCCATCTCGGCGTTGGTGCCGCCCCGCAGGCGCAGGTCGGAGGGCTCGGCGGCGAACAGGACGCAGGGCAGGGACACCTGCAGCAAGAGGCACACGCTCCTGAGGGGAAGGCAGAGCGGGCTTAGCTGGCGGCAGGTGACCCGATCCTGACCCATCGCCGGCGGCGGGAGCACAGGCAGCGGGGCCGGCAGGTGCACGCCCTCGGGGCTAAAGGTAAAAACCATTCCGGTGACTGAATGACGAAACCCTCCGTCTTAAAGACACAGTGTAAGTGGGATGTGCCCACTGCGCCAACGGGGAGAAGGGAAACCGAGTTCCTGCCCAGACTAAACGCAGCGGAACGGGGCTTGTCATCGGCGTGAGTCAAGCCCGAGGGACACGCCAGGCAGAGGCGAGGACCACCCCACAGCAGGAGCACAGTCGTGTTCACACGTGCAGTTTCCACTGATAAGAAGCAGGGAAACAAGGGTGCTACACTGTACACGTGAGAAAATCCCAGCTACAGCCACCGCTGCGATGAATGAACAATTCCACACTCAGAGTCTCGACCCCTCAAAGGTAATGAGGGCATGACTGGGGGAATAGGACACATATGTAACACCTTAGCCAATAAAGTTTACAAGGAAAGTGAGGAAGGGAAACTCGGAGGGGCTCGGCCAGGTGCCTGGTGCGGGTGGAACCTGCGTGGGAACCCGGGTCTAACGCCAAAGCCCGGCCGTGGGGGTTGGGAGAGCCACGCACCCGGCCGTCTTCGTGTCCGCCGTGTGGCTCCCGCCGCGGATCTTCCCGGGAGTGAACGTGATCTCCGTGGAGCCGATGTCCGCCCCCTCCAGCTGCCCGGCGCACAGGTCCCGAATCATCTCCAGTCCGGATAAGTGCTGAGGCCTTCAGATCAAAATACCGCATCAGAGCGCGTGCGTTCGGGCTGTCCTGCGTGTCCAGCTTGGTGCCAAAACCGCAGGGACAGGAAAACAGCCGGGCCTCCCCGCAGACACTGCTGTGACATCTCCCACGGTCAGCGCGTCCTCAGGGGCTTTATGCAATGGACTTCGCTAGCAGGCATCGTTTTAAGGGATCCTGCCAGACCATCTATATATATAAAAGGCTAATTGCAAAGTGTCTGCTCGGGAGTTCGACCGTGAGGTCCAGGAGTTCGATCATGCACTATGACGTGTGCTGACCACCAGGGGGCGGCGCAGAATGAAGGAAGGCCCTGGCTGGCAGTCGGAAGGCCCTGATTCAAGAGGGTAGTCATCTCCAAGCCAGGGAGAGAGGCCTGGGACAGAGCCCTTCCCTGTGGGCCTCCAGGAAACCAACCCTGCCAGCACCTTGATCTTGAACTTCCACCTCCAGAACTGTGGGAACATAAACTGTGGGATGTTGTTTCAGCTGCCCCAGCAAAGCAATAATGTACCCAAGGCAACCTTAAGGAACTGGCTGTCCCCGAGGGCAAAGGGGTTGCTGCAAACCCTGGCAAAGGGAATGAGTCTTCACCATCTCCCTCGCTGCCTCGTAATCATTTCCAAATGGCGTGTGGGTAAAGGAAGAGGCTGAGAGAGAGCTGACCCCCTGCCATGGACCACGGACAGAGTGCTCACAGAGGCATCGGTCCGGCCTCCTCCTGGGCCCTCTCTCACAGGTGCGTCCCCAGAACCTTCCGGAGGGCGCGCCTCGCTTCCAGACAGGAGGTCAGCGTGTTCCCCCTCCCCGCCCGCAGCCTGCCTCCCGGCCCTGTTCACAGCTTCCCGGTGGCCTGAGTGAAAGCGGGCTGGACCAGCTCTGGGCCCCTCCCGGTTCTGATCTGACAATGTGCTGGGTAAAGGGGGGTCCCTCTGGCTCCTCGGGCCCATCGGCCTCACCTGCCCTGCCCGCTGCCCCAGCGGAGGGGAAGCATTTTGAAAGATGAGGCTTTGGTAAAGAGACTTAGGAAAGAGAGAGCTCTAGCCAGAGGGAACAGGCCTTGTGTTCTTCCTCTTTTTGATTGGTTTTTAATTGAATGTAATGGGGTGACGTAGGTTCATTAAGTCATACAGGTTTCAAGGGCACAAGTCAACAAAACATCATCTGTACCCGGCATGGTGCCCATCACCCCAAGCGAATCTTTCCGTCCTCCCCTCCTCACCTTCCCGACCCCCCTTATGACAGCTGTCAGAGGGGAGGGGGGTTGGGTCCTGTTTTCTAAGTTTGCCCCTGGAGGGTTTCAAGACGGAACCACCCAGGCCACGGCTAACGGCCCAGGCAGAAGCCCGCCGGGGGAGGGGGGGGGGAGTGCTGCCCGGATCTGCTCAGCATCACTGCCCGGGCTCCTGGGTCCCCAGCCCCACACCATCTCCAAGGCCCGGGCTCCGCAGCGCGCCCTCAGGGCCTGTGCCCGCCCGCCCCCACCCCAGTCTCCCAGCCGGCACCCCCTTGGCCCTGCCACCCCCAGCCCCACCCCAGGCCCCATTACCGCAGGCCGGGCGTGCTGCGGCCGGCCCGGATCTTCTGCACCCGCAGCGGGAGCCCCAGGAGGCAGCTCAGGGCCGTGGACACCCTCAGGATCTGGCCGCCCTGCCAGAGAGATGGTGAGACCCCAAAGCTCCCCGCGACACCCCACATCCCACCCCTCACACCCCTCCCGGGAGCCCCGCGCTCACCCCCTCCAGGAGCCCGCCGTCCACCTCCGCCCGCGGCCCCGCCATGGAGGGCGCCTGCGGGCCCGGCCTCCACCCGCGCGCGGCGAGGAGGACGCGCCGGCCCCCGCCCCGCAGCTCCGAAGCTGGTCCTCCGGGGCCGCGGCGGCGGAGAGGCGGGACCGGAAGCTCCGGGACCGGGTCCGCCGGCTCCACCCGCTCCGCCCCGCCCCGCAGCCAGTGCGCCTGCGCGGCCGGATCCAGCCAATCGGGGCCCCCAGCGCCGCCGGAAGTGCGTCCCCGGGACGTTGCCGGGACGCCGACAGCGACGCCGCGGATGCCAGCTTCCTCCCCGGGGCGGCCGCTCCAGCTGCCGCGGGCCTGTGCGGTCAGCCGGGCTGCCCGCCGCGCCCGCAGCTGGAGCCCCTTAGGGCTGAGGACGCGAGACCCGGGGCCCTGCGCTCACCGTCCTCCTCCCTCTCCCGAGTCCCGGGGGCCCTGTACTCACCGTCCTCCTCCCTCTCCCCGGTCCCGGTCCCGGGGCCCTGCACGCACCGTCCTCCTCCTCCGGGTCCCGGGGCCCTGCACGCCCCGACCTCCTCCCTCCGGTCCCGGGGCCCTGCACGCACCCACCTCCTCCCCCGGGTTTTGGGGCCTCGTCCGCACCCTGTCCCTTGAAATACGTGCACCCTGGGTATCGAGTATTATTATCATTTTTTTCTCCTCTCGCACACTGCTGCGGCCACTTTGGAAAATAATCCGGCAGTTCTTCATGATCGTGGTTAAATGGCTCAGTGGTTGAGCGTCGGCCTATGGACTGAAGGGTCCTGGGTTCGACTCTGGTCAAGGGCACCTGCCCAGGTTGTGGGCCTGATCCCCAGTGTGAGGTATGCAGGAGGCAGCTGATCCATGATTCTCTTTTATCCTTGGTGTTTCTCCCTCTCCCTTCCTCTCTGAAATCAATAAAAACATATTTTTAAAAAGATATATATAATAGAACCCATGTCTGAACAAGCCCACTTGCAGGTATGCATTCTTAGCTTATCAGTCACATGGCATCGGCTAACCCATAGCGCTTGTGTCACCCAGACGCAGACTCCCGGGGCCTGCCCTGGGCGGTAGCATTGGAACCTGGATGCTAGTCCGACCCCCGTTGCTATGAATGTCCAGTGCAGCTGAGACACTGCCCCAGAGGGACTCTGGCACAGGCCCCAGAGGAGGACCGTTTCCAGGCTCCCAAAGGTCCCGGCAGGTGGCTGGTGCCGGTTCCCTCCCTGTCAGGGCGCAGGCCCAGGCTGCAGCGCTGGATCCCCAGCAGGGGGCGCCCAGCGGGCAGCCAATCGATGTTCCTCACATCTATCCACATTTCTCTCTCCCTCTCCCTAAAATTATACATATATATATATATATATATTTTTAATGTGATGTTCATGTAGGTTAAAGCATGAATCTGTACTTTTGTCATTGTTAAAGATGAATACTATCCCATGATATGGATGTGCCACATTTTGTTTATCCATTCACTTGTTGAAGGAAAGTCGGGGTGTTGCAATCATGGTTGTACTAGCCTTTGTGTAGACGACATATGTTTTCCTTTCTCTTGGGTAGACACCTAGGAGAGGAATTGCTGGGACGTAATCATGTTTATTAGTTTAAAAAAATAAGAGAAATCAGTTCTTTGTCTCTTCTGAGGGAAAGGGAAAGGATTGACTAGTGAGTAGGTGGCATGTCTCTTGCTTTTGGAAAGAAAGGTGAGAAAACATAATACTGAATTTGGAAGCAGTAATCCATTGAGGTAAGAGAGGATAAAAGAACAGAAATAAACTAGATATTTTCTTGGGAGAAGGCAGGGATAAAGGGACATTAGAGGAGAAGGTGCTATAGGGACCCAAGGGGGGGAGGAATAATTCACTTCAAAGTGTTTTATGTAAACACTTGCATGTAGTATTATCAAATATATTAACTGCTTATAAAGTGTTTTGTTAGATTTTTCTTTTATAGGTAATGACTGCTTTGTTGCTCACAGTAGTCTGTGTGCATGCATGTGTGTGTGAGAGAGACAGACAGAGAGAGGGGGGGGGGCGGAATACACTGAAAGGCAAGTAAGCAAAAAAGGGTGAGATTAGATAATATTAGACATTTAATTTGTGTAATACCTGAGATTTTGTTTCACAGCCACTAATCTTCAAAATTGAAGACTTACAGTGTTCTCTTCATATTTCTTTTTCTTTCTTTTTTTAAAGATCAGGGCCTCTTTTTATTTATTTATTTTTAACATATTTTATTGATTTTTTACAGAGAAGAAGGGAGAGAGATAGAGAGCTAGAAACGTCGATGAGAAAGAAACATCCACCAGCTGCCTCTTGCACACCCCCTACTGGGGATGTGCCCGCAACCAAGGTATTATACATGCCCTTGATGGGAATTGAACCTGGGACCTTTCAGTCCGCAGGCCGACGCTCTACCGCTGAGCCAAACCGGTTTCGGCTCTTTGTATTTGTTTAGACACCTGTGCAGATTTTCATTGCGGGTTAAAGGCAAAAACAGACCAATGTCATCCCGGAAACTTGTCTGTGCAAGCCCCGATCTTATCTTTCCTGGTTCTAAATTCGGCATCTCTCCAAGAGGCAAATACAGCAGGTTCGCACGTCTGCGACATAAACGTCCCGTGCTGAGAAGGAAAGAACGTGCTGATTACGTGCTTATTTTAGACATCAGGGTAACCTGGTTCACCCTCTCTGAAAGCATATGGAACAGCCAGTTCAGATGGTCAGGCTTGCTCGCTGGGAGTGAGCTCCAGTCGTCGGGATGTGGTTCAGTACAGGCTCGTGACTCCGCCAGTGGGTCGGAGCCTGGCACCAAGCAACCCCGGCGGTTGCAATGGGCTGAAGGCAGGGGGTGGGGTGGGGGTGGGGGTGGTATTTTCCTGCACATCCTCAGATCTGAGTCGCATCCCTTTCTCCCGTCACATTCCTTTGGCACCGCCCTCCCCTCGCCCCCTGCATGGACTACAGAGATGACCGGGGGTGCACACGTCCGACACTGTCCCCCGAAAGGAAACCTGGGCGGCCCTCCTCCCACCGGCTCCCCATCGCCCAGCTGTTTGCCTCCTGGCATCCCCCTCCCGCCCCGCCGCGCCGTGGGCGTCGCTCCGGCCCCGCCCCTCTCCCTGATTGGCTGTCCGGTGGGCCGCTCCTTCGCTCTCATTGGTCACTCAGGGGGAGGTGCGTTTCCCGGGTCCTGATAGGTGGCCCGGGCAGAGGCCACGCCCCCAGCCGCGGGGCCGCTGTATTTCCGGAGTAAGATGGCCGCAGTGCGCGTGCTGCGGACATGGAGCCAGCGAGCCGGGCGGCTGGTGAGCGGGGCGGGGAGGAGTGCGGGGTCCGCGGCCTTGGCGGGGCGGTGTGTGCGGGTGTCCTCCCAGGACCACGCGCCCCGGGCACAGTGATGGAGAGGCGGGGGGCCGCCCGCAGAGCGAAGGGCACGGCGGTGGGGTGGGGGCCGAGGGCCTGGAGACCCGCTCCCTCCCCGCACCCGGCGGGGCCCGGCGGGACCCGGCGGCCCTCCGCGCCCTCCGCACCCCGAGGCCCGGCTGGCCTGTCTCTGAGCAGCAGCATCTGGGTTCGGGGCGGGGTGACAGGCACTGGGGATGCAGCCGTTAGGCACTGAGGGGCACCCACTGGGTGCCAGGCGCGACCCCGCGACCCCGCTCCCCAGGGACTTAGGGTCTAGGAAGAGGCCCTTGGAGCAAAGCATAGCCGCCCGATCCTGGCCCCGGGCCCCGGACACACCTGCTCCAGCCTCAGCCCTGGGGCGTGCCCTTGCCTCCCGGCTCTGCACCAGTGTCTCCCCAGCCTGTGTTTCCATGCAGCTCCGTCCCCCACCACCGCCCCGCCGCCCCCCACTTCCCCACGACGGTTAGCACTGGGCAGTGAACGTCCGGTCGTCATAGTGTTTCCCTGATTTGTACAGCGCTCCTGCCCCGGGTCCCCTCTGCCCCAGCGCTTCCCGCAGCGGCCGACCCCTAACCTTACAAAGCCTTTCGGGAGGTCTTGTGCTAGGCCCCCAGGATGCAAATATAAATAAGACCGACACCATCCCTGCCCGCACGGAGGTTAATGACAGCCTGTGGTGGAGGACGGACAGACAGACAGAGACAGAGCTGGGCCTTAGACCAGCCGCACCGCACAGCGTAAGACGTGCTGTGCACGGACAAGGCCTACGGCCACAGGAACACACCCAGGGAAGGTCCCGGCGTTCGGACTGCAGTTCCCGGAGAGCGTTGCCTGACTGAGATTTGGGGAAGAGAAGCAGGAGGCGATGGGGAGAAGCCAGCCGTCCCCATAGCACCTGGCGAGGTCCTGGCCCCGCTCCCCTGAGAGCGTGCCCCGCCTCGGCTTCCCCGGCACCGGCTCCCCCGTCTTCTTCCTGCCGCTTGATGTAGGCATTCTGATTTGGGCCTGGATCATTTCACGCCGTTTAAGCAGCGGTAACGATCGTCTCACTGTTAGAACGGACGTGACATTGTGTTTATGCTCGGAGAGGTAAGCCTTTTCCTTTGGTCTTCTCACCACCAGGTCTGTGTGCGCTACTGTCAGACACGGAGCGTGGTGCACGCGCTGAAACCCAAATATGTGTGTTTCTTCGGCTCCCCCTCCTTCACGCCCAGCCACCCGCACCGGCCGCTGAGAACGACTGCAGGTGAGTGCGACGTCATCACCGCCCCCGAAAGGACGTCTGTGTCTCACTCATTGCAGACGTACCGAAGTGGTGTTTCTTAAAGTGGGCCTTTAATTCCTAGCCTGGCCCTCCTTGCTCTCCCCACATTTATGCTTTTCTTTTTTTAAATCATCTTTGCACCCTACCTCTCCCCCACCCCCCTTTCACACACTCTCCCTTGATACGCGTGTCTTCATGGCGTTGGGAATGGGCTGTCTTGGCCATCTCTTCTTTATCACCCGGCTCCTCTGCGTGCAGTGGTCAGCGTGGGCAGACGCTCGGTCCAGTCAGTGTGGACAGACTCCCGGTCCAGGTAAATGTGACCTGATCGCTCGATAGGATAGTGTGAGCCCGTGTCCCCCCTGCCGGGCTGGTGTTTGGAGGACTTCATCTGTCCTGGTGGATGGTGGGATGAAACCAGCCAGAGGTGCCCCTAAACCCGAGGTTCCCTGCTCTTACCACTCAGTTACACACACACACACACACACACACACACACCCCACACCCCGTCTTCTGCCCTCTCTGAAGAACTCGAGGTGGTAAGTGTTAGATTTGCAAGGACACTAAACTCTCTTTCCTGGCGGTCTCTTTAGAAACCTGCTAAGGAACCTGTTCCATGCTCTTGCACCTGCCGTCGCTCCTTATGTTCCGTGCATAACATGGCTTTGCACAGAGGTGTCATCGTGCATTTCTGTCTCGTTTTCGTCACTCAGGTTGGGTCCCGGTCTCCATGGTAACTGTTCTTTTTTTAAAAAAAAAATATATTTTATTGATTTTTTACAGAGAGGAAGGGAGAGAAATAGAGAGCTAGAAACGTCGATGAGAGAGAAACATCGACCAGCTGCCTCCTGCACACCCTCTACCGGGGATGTGCCCGCAACCAATGTACATGCCCTTGACCGGAATCGAACCCGGGACCTTTCAGTCCGCAGACTGATGCTCTACCACTGAGCCAAACCGGCTTCGGCTGGTAACTGTTCTTGAGCATCAGCCTGGGTGTGCCTCTCTGTCCTCGGGCAAAAAAGGCTTCAAACTAGTTTCTGGCTCAAAGCCGGGGGCCTTCTTTTACGGCTTTTGATACTTAGAACCAAACTTTCCCCGGAAGGTTCCAGTTTCCATGGGCAGCCGGCTGTGCGAGGGCCTGCTTCCTGGAGTGGAAACGAGGCTCCTGAGCCCTCCACATCAAAGACACGGTTCTTTCCTCCTAACTTCCCTCCTCACGTTTAAAAATGTGCTCCTTCATCAGCTTGCTTGTGTATATTATACGCAGTTGTAGCTATTAGCAGTCTAAAAATAGAGGCGTGTTCTTAACTCAGTCCGGAGCCATTTGCTAACCAAAAATACTGACTTTCTTGGGAATAATTACAATAAAGTTTCATTGGCACCCAGTGTTATTAAGAGGGGGGAGATCTTTGAAGAGGGGTAGAAAGTGGAACGTGGAAGGAAAAGACTCAGATTTAATGATAAGTTGGCAGAACCCAGTTCGGGCAAATAGAACGTCCGTGGAGTTTTCTGTGCAGGGTCTGCCTGACCTTAGCCCTGAAGAGTGAGAGTGTGAAGCCAAATACCAGGCCAAGGAGAGGCAGAGCAGGCTGTGGGCGGTTATTACAGTGCCATAAGCTGAAGCGGGGGTCTCAGTACACGTGTGTGTCACAGTCTGTTCACTGCAATTGTGCCAACATGCCATTGGCGAAGCCCTCCAGCCCCTCGTCACAGAACATTGGTTTGGACGCGGGAACACGGGAGTTCCGTGGCAGGGGCCGTGGGTCGGTGCCCTCGATTAACTCATTTAAATCTTTGATGGCTATGAACGATGGTTACACTGTTAAAATTGTGGAATTTTTATCCGTAAAGTGAAATAATTTCTGCCTCTGCTGGAGAACATTTTCTGGTTTTAGGTGTAAAAGCGTCTCTTAACAACACGTGACGTATTTACGGAGATTACGTCTCATTCCCTTTGAAGGTCAACGGGGACAGATTGTTCAGTTCAAACTCTCAGACATCGGAGAAGGCATCAGAGAAGTAACTGTCAAAGAATGGTAAGTCCCTGAGAAGCGCGTCCGTCCGTCCGTCTTAGGGTGATCGGGTGACAATAAGCAGTCTCCGTTTAAAGGGAGAAACCTGTCTCACATCCGGGCTTTTTCAAAGCAGCGGGCCAGGCTAGCGGTGCTGTCAGCGTGCTGCCGAGCCAGTTCGCACGGCTGCATCTTCTCTGGGCGATGGCTCAGCACCCTTTCCTCCTCTTTTTAAAGACGTCCGCAGCCTCCCCCACCCCCATTCCAGCCAAAAGAAGAGACAGTCACTGCTGAGGAGTGACGGGTGTCCGCGTTGCTGCTTCTCCGGGGGAGCGGAACCCCAGAGGCACTCTCACACCTCATGTCCCCGGCACGGGCGGTGTGTTATGTGGACTGAGGACTGGTTAGAACAGAAAGACAAGGCATGAGAGTGACTGAACAGTAGTGTTGTTAGTGAAGAATTAATGTAAAGCGTCAGGAATGTGCTAGATACATCAAGAGTGGTGTCAGATATCAGCCTAACCAGTGGACGCAGACACGGGGGTGGGGGGTGGGCATAAGCAGGGGTGTGGGGGGACTATGGGGGGGTAAGGACATATGTAATACCTTAATCAATAAAGAAAAAATAATAAAATTTTTAAAAGAATGATATTAGACTCAGAATCACATGTAGCATTTGAGGTTGGTCTTCCTGTTCCGTTTGGTAAAGTGCACTTACAATGGTTTGGGGATAAAGGGACCGATATACGAGGACAGGCGAAGTAATTAGAAGAGAACTCAAGCCAAAATTCACGAAATTACACAGGATGTGTGCTGGGGACATCAATTTTTCTATCTAATTCTAGAAATAAGAGGCACCCCTTGAAGTTTAAAACGATGAGAGGGAAAAACACGCATTTAAAATACTTTTTTAGAACTTTTCCCAAGGAGCGGGCGGAGCAGAAAACCTGAGAGTTTAATAAATTTTCACATCACAGATCTATGAATGGTTTTTAAAAGTTGGTATTAGAGATCACGCCAAAGAGGTTCTGGAACGGTGATGGTCTTTTCTGGAACATTCTGTGGTGCCCCTCCGGGACTCCTGCCAGCCTGGGTGGACAGGACCGAGCGCGGCGGGGCGGCGGGGCCGGCTCATCGGTCCTGGGTCGCGGCGGGTCTGACCCCGTCTCCTGCAGGTTCGTGAAGGAGGGGGACACTGTGTCTCAGTTCGACAGCATCTGTGAGGTCCAGAGCGACAAGGCATCCGTCACCATCACCAGCCGTTACGACGGGGTCATCCGGAAGCTGTACTACAACCTGGAGGACACGGCCTTCGTGGGGAAGCCCCTCGTCGACATAGAAACGGAAGCTTTGAAAGGTGCTGAAGCGCAGGCCCCCGTTTGCCAGTTGATGGCCACTGTCCCTGTGCCCCTGGGTGCCAGTCGACAGGGATGTTCATTTTCAGTCGCTTAGAGGCAGTCAGGGAATTAGAAAGGGTCCCGGGTGACCTGTGATTATCTTTGGACCGGTCGCCATGGTAACTGTGTGGACAGTGACTGCCCTGGTGGCCAGGCTTCTGGAAGCCACAGTGGTGACAGAAGCAGCGGTGAAGATTCAGGACACTGGTCACTGCTGACAGGTGTGGTGAGCACATGGATGGCTCGGTGTGCCGCGGACACGGAACCGGCGGCACTCGTGGTGAAGGCTGGTGCCCCCAGATACCAGTACCCGCCCACACATACACACACACACACACACACACACACACTCTCTCTCTCTCCTGCTCGTTTCTCCTTTCTGAAGTAGCCCAGCTAGTTCGCCTTCTGACTGCAGAGTTTGCTTACATCCTCTCACCTGAAGGTAAACATTTGCCTTGTCACCAGATTCCGAGGAGGATGTGGTGGAGACGCCCGCCGTGTCCCATGACGAGCACACGCACCAGGAGATCAAAGGCCAGAAGACGCTGGCCACGCCGGCCGTGCGCCGCCTGGCCATGGAGAACAACGTACGTCTCAGCGTGACCGTGACACAGCGCCGGCCCCGGGGCTGGCCAGCGGGGGTGGGAGGGAACACGGGAAAGTCCGTCACCGAAAAGTGGCAGCTGCAGAAAGGCACTCGTGAGAAATGAGAACCACTGACCGCGTCACTTCTGTGCCGGAGGGGCGTGCTTTTCCGGCATTACGCTGTCTCAGAGCTGGAACAGCCAGGGCCGCCATTGAGGCAGCTCTTGGAGATGCTTGTGTCTTAGGTCAGGTGCCCTAAGAGCGCAGATTGAGACGAGGATTGGGACATGAGATGATTGATTGATTGATTGAAAGAGTGAGCACCTTTACTGGGCATGAGCAGAGGGGAGGGAAGAGGCGGGCAATGGCCAGGCAAGGCTGTGGTCTCCAGGGTGTGCCCTGATCCCGGGAGCGGGGAGAACCCCAGAACTGAGTCCAGGAGCTGGCGTGGTACTCCTCTGTCAGCCGGTCCCGGTGCCTAACCTCCCAGGAAGGCGGCAGTGAGAATGTACCCGTGTTCCACGTAATCTTCACCGCTCTGAGATAAGATTGGAGGAGGTCCGGACACTGGCCCAAGGTCACAGAGCTATGGAGGAGTCAGGGTTCTGAAGTCTGTCTCCAGGGCTCCCCTGACTGCCTTCGTCATGGGAGACCTGAGCCAGACGCTGCCCACTGACCCCCACAGGAGCCCTGAGGGGGTGAGGACTCCCCCATTTTGCAGACGCGGGAGGACAGGTTGATGAAGTTGCCTGCGATCGAGGAGGGACCCAGCTCTGCCTCCTCCCAGGGCCCGAGCCTTCCCAGTGCGCCCACGGGCAGTGCTTTGTCTGTTTGTCTTTGAGAGGAGCGGCTCGGCTCCAGGGGAGGACAAATGTGTGCACTCTGGAAGGAGAAGAGTCATTGAGGGTTCACGTCCCTTCAGCAGGTATCCGACATTGTTCCAGAAGCCAGCCCAGGGCGGTTCCTTCCCGGACTTTATGGCCAAACATTAGGAAGCACGTGTTCAAATCAGGGAAATGCCTACCCAAGTCATGGTCGAGCCTTCATGGCAGTTTATTCACCAGTAAACGTGTCCAAAGGCGAAGACCATTTAGCATAACAGAACATAGACGTAATCATAAGGAACACTGCGTCATTAAGAGCGTCAGGTGACCTCAGTTCTTCTCTGTGGTTCCTAAAAATGGGAAAAAACAATTAAGAATCATGCAGGAAATTTGAGAAGAGTTGATGGTTAACAATGTAAGTTTCCCTCAATAGGAAGGATTACCTCAGCATAGATGCCGCAGTGACCACGTGGCAGGTGCTCAGTGTGCACAGTATCGGGGTGCTTACCGCCCAAGGTCACAGAGCGTGCTTACCGCCCTGCTAAGATCATGGAGGCGGCACCTTATGCTAACTTATCGGGCAGAGTACCTACAATGCATTAAATTCCACTTAGCGACCTTATTGATGGATTTGTTTATTTTCGGGAGTTTTATTTTTCACAGTAAGTGTATCCTCTTTTAGATTAAGCTGAGTGAAGTTGTTGGCTCAGGAAAAGATGGCAGAATACTCAAAGAAGACATTCTCAGCTTTCTGGAGAAGCAGACGGGAGCGATCTTACCTCCGTCTCCCAAAGCTGAAATCATGCCGCCTCCACCGAAACCAAAAGACGCGCCTCTCCCCGCCCCAGTAGCGAAGCCGGTGGTGTTCACAGGCCAGGACCGCACGGAGCCCATAACAGGTGACAGAAACGAGACGAAGCTGCCTCCGTAGGTCCCTGCGTCTAACAGGGCGTTTGATTTGTTTTTAATTTCCTTTCTTTCTTTAAGTAACATGGTGTTTGTAATTCTTACTGAAGGGAAAGCTCAAGTTCAGCATATGATTTCTTTTTTAATGATGAAATAACTGTTTTCCCAATTTACACTGTTAATTTCTGTGTCAGCCAGTTCCTTGGAATAGGAATGTGCCAATGAGTAACTGTTCCGTTCGAAGCCTCCAAGTATCTTAAATATCCGTTGTTTTTTGTTAGCTCTCAAAGCAACTGTGTCTGACTTGTTTATGAATGCGGAGGAGGATGACTTCCTGAGGAGGGAGAGAGCAGGAACGCCCTGGTGGGTCCCGGCCGGCAGCCTGCAGAGCTGTCTGCACACGCGGCCTGGAGCGCGGCCACCTGTTGTGTCATTGAACTTGGCCCTGGGGGCTTCAGCACTGACACTCGTGGCTTTCGAGTTCCGCGGTGGCGTGGGGAGGCGTGTAGTTGAGAGGAAACAACATGCACCTTCTATTTTAGGTTAAAGGGAGACGGGTTGAAGGATCTAAGAATTGAACACGCACTGTCTTCCAGGCTTTCGGAAGGCCATGGTCAAGACCATGACGGCAGCCCTGAAGATCCCGCACTTCGGCTACTGCGACGAGGTCGACCTCACCGCGCTGGTGAGGCTGCGAGAGGAACTGAAGTCCGTTGCTGCTGCGCGGGGGATTAAGCTCTCCTTCATGCCCTTCTTCATAAAGGTGAGTCCGCTCCCTGCAGCGGGGGGCGGGCATTGCAGGGCTCTTTTCCAGATAGTCCGCGTGTTCACGACATTTCTCACCGTCTCACCTGGAAGAGCGGCCTGTTACCCACTGGCCTCGAGCTGGTGAGGCTGGCCTGTCGCTGGGTGAAGCCTTGTTCTGTTCCTCAGCGTCCGGTCTGAATGAAAACCTGCCCTTCATTTTGGGCCTAAGTCTCAGCAGGCTTTATCTGTTTTAAAGTAACTTTTTAAAAATATATATTTTATTGATTTTTTTAACAGAGAGGAAGGGAGAGGGATAGAAAGTTAGAAACATCGATGAGAGAGAAACATCAATCAGCTGCCTCCCGCACAACCCCTACTAGGGATGTGCCTACAACCAAGGTATATGCCCTTGACCGGAATTGAACCTGGGACCTTTCAGTCTGCAGACCGACGCTCTACCACTGAGCCAAACCGGTTTCGGCTGTTTTAAAGTAACATTTTTTCCTGCCTATATACATTTTAGAACATTGGGAAACCTTACAAAGTATTTACAGGGGCAAAAATGACCTCTCCCCATGGACACACACCTTGTTTTGTGTGTGTTTGTTTTACAAAATTTGGATCATACTCAAAACACTGTGCGTATGTGTGATACTTTAACCCTTGGTGACAAATCTTACATAAAGATGAAGGAGGCAGTTAGCGAGTGCTTCATAATCCTTTCCTCAGCTCTCCAGCTCAGAACGTGATTTTTTGGGGGTCAAAGTAACAACAACGCATATAACAGTCTCAGGGGCCTGGGAGGGCCCGGGCGAAGGATTCTTTCTGAGGACACTCCTGAGCACCTTTATTCTCCTATTTTAAGCTTTAACACAGGCATGGCCACATGCAGCATGTGAGCCTGGATGGGTCCCGGTGGCAGAATCGCCACCGGAAAGACGTTGTGGGCGGTGAGGGAAGCCTGAGCAGGGCGGAGGGGGATGGGGTTAGTGAGAGAGGAGAGGAGAGAAATCCGGGAGAAGGGGACGGACGGGAAGGTGGAAATGTGACCCATCCGGGGACGCGCCCTCAAGTACCTCCCACCAGCTCTGCCCTCCCGGCCCCGGACGGGACGGAGCCGCAGAGGGCCGGGCCCGGAGACCCTTGGCTCTGCCTTCTCCCACTGGACACGGCTTCCTGCCTGGGGACCACGGGTTTGCTCCCCGGGACTCCCAGGGTGAGGCAGCCCCTTAGAATGGAGGCATTTGGGGGCCTGGCAGCCCCTTAGAATGGAGGCGTTTTGGGGCCTGGCAGCCCATGGGTAAGGTGGGGCGAAAGCCGGCTTGCAGAGTGAGTGCCCAAACACGGTCTGCTAATCCTCCGGTTTTCTTCAGATCGCATAAATCTTTCGCCTTTTACCAAACACGGTCTGCTGTTTATTGTTGGTTAATTATTGTATTATCTCCATACAAACCGCTGCAAACCTACTTTTGTCCCACCCTGTAGTTATTTTGAAAAATCTTTTTAAATTAAACATTTTTGGGGCGGGGTAAAATCTTGATGTTTACCAGCTACTTGGCTGCTTTCCCTTTGATTCTTAAGTCAACAGGTGACCCTGTTCCCCTTGCTGGGCGGTCACCTGGTCACCTGCCCGCTGATGGGGACTTGCAGTGGAACGTGGCATAAGCAGGTGCCCGCTCCCCCCCACACACACACACACCCTCCCTGAGGTCCGCGTGCTCACCCCCCTCTCTGCTGCCAGGTGCCCGCTCCCCCCCACACACACACACACCCTCCCTGAGGTCCGCGTGCTCACCCCCCTCTCTGCTGCCAGGTGCCCGCTCCCCCCCCACACACACACACCCTCCCTGAGGTCCGCGTGCTCACCCCCCTCTCTGCTGCCAGGTGCCCGCTCCCTCTCCCCCCACACACACACACACACCCGTCCTGAGGTCCGCGTGCTCACCCCCCTCTCTGCTGCCAGGCCGCGTCCCTCGGATTGCTGCAGTTCCCCATCCTCAACGCCTCGGTGGACGAGAGCTGTCAGAAGGTCACCTACAAGGTCAGCTGTGTGTGTGAGGCTGTGCTCGGCCGCACAGAACGCGGGGCGGGTGTGCTTGTCAGTGAGGCGTCTGGGGTCCCGCAGACGCGACCCTTTTAGACTAGAATCCCAAGGAGGGAGGAAGCGGGAAGCCGAGCCTAACTGGTGGTGGTGGCGGCGGGTTTGCTGGTTAATGGTACGGGTCAGCTAGGCATTTTTAAGCCTTTTTGGGTTTTGGCTCAAATAATGGAAATACACAGCACGAGGCAGTGGGTCATACTGCCCATCCCAGCAACCCTTCTCTCAGAGTAACCTCTCAAAACAGAACTTCTGCACTTTTTAAAACAAGCATGATTTAAATGAGACAAGTAAGGAGAGTTTGAATTCCATTTGAGTGAACTCTTCTGTTGGGAGTTGGTTAAGACAACTCTTGGGATGCTGATTCTTGCCTGTATGTCTCATAGGCATGGACAAGCAGGAAGTGAGCGTGGCTGTTCTGAGGGGTTGTATCTAGTGCCTTCCCAGTGACCAGTGCCATTTCCTGATTGAGGAAGGAAATAAGGATGTTTGTCCCCGATCCGTGATCGCAGGATAACTCACCTGTGTCTGATGAGATGTGCATCCTTCCAGAATTTTATCTTTACATATTTTAAGTATATCTATATATACATTAAATATACATCTATATTATATATATAGAATTACACATACTGCTTACTATTGCTTATTTAACTTTTTATAAAAACCTTTGCTTTTAATGTGTTATTGACATCATTACCTGTCAGTAAATAAATTATTTCGTCATTTATTTAGCCAGTGACCTATTGTCAACATTGGGATCGTTCTCAGTGTCTCACGTTTCCGGACAGTCTGACCTCACATCCCTGTCTCTCCAGGCTCCTGTCTCTCGCGGTGACAGGCTGTTACAGCCGTTGGCACGTATTGTTGCTCAGTGTTCTCCAGAAAGCCCGTGTCAGCCTAACTCTCCACTGACAATGTATATTCCACCGACAGAAAAAGTCTCTTTTTCGGAAAATGTCTTGAAATTCTTTAAAAATCATTTCTTCTAAGCCCCCCCATTCTGGTGAGAGATGTTTGGCCGCTGTTACAGGGCGGGGGAGGGGGTCCTCTCCCATCGTCGTTGTTGTTGTTGTTTTAGGCGTCTCACAACATCGGGGTGGCCATGGACACCCAGCAGGGGCTCATCGTCCCCAACGTGAAGAGCGTCCAGGCGCGCTCGGTGATGGACATCGCGGCCGAGCTGAACCGCCTGCAGCAGCTGGGCTCCCTGGGGCAGCTCAGCACCGCCGACCTCACCGGGGGCACCTTCACCCTCTCCAACATCGGCTCCGTGAGTCCCCGCCGACCAGCCCGCCCCGCACAGCTCCCGCCGCCTGCTCCTCGCGCTAACGTGGCCGCTGTCTCGCTCTGTTTGGCTTTCAGATCGGCGGCACCTACGCCAAAGCCGTCATCCTGCCGCCCGAGGTCGCCATCGGGGCTCTGGGGGCCATTAAGGTGCGTCTGTGAGGGAGCCGGGCAGTGGGTGAGCGGGTCGGAGGGTGAGCACAAGCAAGAGGAGCCTTTTTTTATTATTATTGATTTCAGAGAGGAAGGGAGAGGGGGAGAGAGACGGAAACATGGATGATGAGAGAGAATCATGGGTCGGCTACCTCCTACACACCCCCTACTGGGGATGGAGCCCACAGTCCAGGCCTGTGCTCTGAGCAGGAGTCGAACCTGGGCCCCCTCAGTCCACAGGCCGATGCTCTAACTACGGAGCCACCCTGTCCAAAAAGAAGCCCCTCCCCCTGCTCTCTGCCTGCTGTCCCCTGCCAGCTGCTCCGAGTTTCCTTCCGCGCTTTTCACAGTCTGCCCCGCTGTGCGCTGTGCGTTTCCTTGTTCCTCCTGTCTCCCCGTTACAATACGCGCTCCCAGCGGGAAGGGCTGTTGGTTCTGTTCACGCTTCAGCCCCAGAGTCTGGAGGGGCCTGGGGCGGAGCAGGTGCTCGGTGAGCGCGGTTCCGTGGCCGAAGTCTGAGATGGCGTTCCGGTGCGGAGGGGAGTGCGGGGCAGCTTCGGGGGGCGAGGGGGGGAGGGGCGTGCTGAGACCGGGAGGGGGGGGCTCGTCCTCCGCGGGGAGGCGGGCAGCACGGCCTTTCCCGGAGCCTGGGGAGGCGCCCTGACTCCACTCCCTGCGCCCCAGCCCCTGCCCCGGTTCAGCCAGAAGGGAGACGTGTACAAGGCGCACATCATGAAGGTGAGCTGGTCGGCCGACCACAGGGTCATCGACGGCGCCACCATGTCGCGCTTCTCCAACCTGTGGAAGTCCTACTTGGAAAACCCGGCGGCCATGCTCCTGGACCTGAAGTGAGGCCGCCGTCCGAGCTGCTGAGCCTCCAGGAGCCGGAGCCGCGCCGCCCGACAGGCCGCGTCCTCCGACCTGCGGGGACGGTCTGAGGCCACGCGTGCCCCCCTCCGACGTCACATGTAGGTCATGGTGGTAGTTCTCTCTGGTGCTGAGGTCGCTGTGTCAATGGAAATGGACTGAAACTGCCAAGAACAACACAATCCGTATCCCCAGAAGACTGTAGCCATAGACAGTGTTTGCCCTGTTCCTCTCTTTCTCGGAAACTGACTCAGTGAGCGTTTGGATTACACTGAGGTGGGAAAGGACTGGATAAATACCTTCTGTTTCCCCACAGCAGTGCCGTTGCTGTATAAACTAAGTGCAATTATCCTTCGGATCTAAGATACCCAGGAGTATGTTACTGTGCAGAGGTCATTGCAATGCCTTATTTATGTAAATTAGTATCTTTTAAAGGGGGATTATAAGTGGATCTTAATGTCCAGTTACAGTTTTGTAACCAATAAAAAAGAGAGAGCCGTCTGACTGGTGTGGCTCAGTGGTTGAGTGTCGACCTATGAACCTGGAGGTCACGGTTCGATCCCAGTCAGGATACATGCCCGGGTTGCCGTCCCAGTGTAGGGCATACAGGAGGCAGCCGATGGATGATTCTCTCTCATCATTTATGTTTTTCTCTTTCCCTCTCCTTCCTCTTTGAAATAAAAAATATTTAGGAAAAGAGTGAGAGAGACGAGTCAAATGGGTAATTACGGGCTTTAAAATAAAATAACAGATTTCATATAGACACGAAGATACCACTTGGGTAGAGGCATCAAGGTGAATACAATATGACATTCTGATTTGATTCAAATGTCTAAAAACCCTCAAGTGAGTTACCTGTTAGAAAAACTTGCTTTAACATGTGCTTGATTGGACACATTAATGATGGGAGCAACGTTTAAATCGGAAACAGTAGATGGCCCGCCAGGCAGCTCGGCTGCGTGGAGCGTGTCCCCATGCACCAAGGTTGTGGGTTCAGTTCCTGGTCAGGACACATGTCAGAGCAGCCAACGGATGCATCAGGCAGTGGAACAAATCGGTGTATCCCCTTTTTTCCCCCTTCCTCTCTAAAAATCAATATATAATAAAAGAAATTAATGAATCAGCTGGATGTTGTTATATTTTAAATTCAGAGAATATGAAGAGTTGCAAGGAAAAGAAAGCATCCATAATCCTACCACTATGAACACGTTGATCCGTGTACCTGTATACATAGCAATCTTTTTATAAAAATGAGGTCATACTGTACTATTATAATTTTTTTAAATTTAACATGTTATGGGTAACTAGCTGCCAATAAACACGTCTGCATTATCCTACATCTAAATGGCTGCACAGTATTCTATCGTGTGTGTTTAGTGTACCTTCCACACCGAACGGCTGTGAGCACCAGGCCAGGAGCACGGCAGGCGGGCGGGCGGGCGGGCGGCAGGCCCACAGGCCTGGCCGAGTTCCTGGAGGTGACGGTAACTAAGGGGAGACTCCCGGGGGTCTCAGTGCTGACGTCTGAGGCAGAGGGGCCAGCCAGTGCTGAACAATGGTGCCGAGCCTGACGTGGTTCACGTCACCGTTCCCATCGGAGTGACCAGAGGGCCCTGCGTGGCACCGGACGCACCGCCACCCAAGCCAACACGACGCCTCGAGGTCTGCCAGCTTGGAAGGCAGCGGAGGTGGATCGGTCCCGGGACCGAGCTGGTGGCCCGGGGAGAAGGCAGGCCCCGAGCCCACGCCGAGCCCGGGGAGCTGGAGAGGCCAGAGGGAGCCACGGAGACAGACGTGAGGAGCACACCCGCAGCTGGTCTACGGCCTGCCCTCCCTCCCCCGGCTGCTACCAGCGCCCAGGCCGGACGGGGAGACAGCGAGCACAGAGCCATGCAAACTGGCAGGAGTTAGATCCGGGGAGTCAGAACAGTCCAAGAAGGGCCCCCTCATCTCAGCCTGCGGAGGAGGCAGCACCCCGACCCCCAGCCCCACGTTCCCAGACCAGCCGCCACCCTGTGAGCCGCGGCCCTGCTTCACTCAGTTTCCTGCAAGAAGGTCCTGCATACGCGCCACATACGGAGCAAACGGTTCTAGAACCACGGAGAGGGAAGTCCTAAGAGGGTAGAAGTTCTGGAAATGTGATTTTAAAAGTACATGAAAGCCGAAGCCGGTTTGGCTCAGTGGTAGAGCGTCGGTCTGCGGACTGAAAGGTCCCAGATCCGGTTCAGGTCAAGGGCATGTACCTTGGTTGCGGGCACATCCCCAGTAGGGGGTGTGCAAGAGGCAGCTGGTCAATGTTTCTCATCGATGTTTCTAGCTCTCTATCTCCCTCTCTGTACAAAATCAATAAAATATATTTTTTTTAAAAATCAAGGCTGCAAAGTCTGTATCAGAGTCACAAGAGTGCACCCATCTGGAAAAGCCTAGCGATTTAATTTCCTGGAAAAATGCAGCCAGAGTGCCAGCCGCAGGAGCAGTGACGCGGACGGCAGGTGCGGGCCAGCCAAAGCCGCCTGCGGGGACCGTGCAAATCAGCCCATGGGGACATTGGCTGGTCCAGGGCCCCGGGAGGGGCGGGGCTGGCACCACCCCACCGGGCTGCCACCCAGCACGTGTGCGGCCGTGGCCCTGTTCCTGGCGCAGGCCTAGAAGGGCCCTCAGCCCAGGGCCGCTCAGACAGCGCAGGACACTCGGTCACGGAGGGGCCTGCTTTTCTCCAAACCACCACCGTCATTAGGGCACTCGTTCCCC